>NW_025748288.1:0-17500 GCF_021184085.1 Oncorhynchus gorbuscha | reverse complement strand
TATCTCTCCTCTCTTGGTCTCTCTCCATTCTCTCTCTGGCCTTTTATTGGTTCTCTTCTCTCTCTCTCTCTCTCTCTCCATTCCTCACTCTCTCTCTCTCTCTCTGTCACTCTCTCTCTCTGTCTCTCTCTGCCTGGCTCCACTCTGTCTCTCTCCAAGTGCTCTCTCTGTCTGCCTTGTCTCTCTCTCTCTCTCTAATGGGAATTTCCTCTTCAACTCTCTTGTTCTCTCTTCTCTCTCCCTGACAGACTCTCTCTCTATATATGAGTCATGTTCTGGATAGGAAACGACCAGTGCTGGGCCGGTGGTCTTTTCCATAAAAGTAACATTCTTCTGGGCTGGCTTGGTCTGCCCTCTCTTGGTCTCACCATTCGGCTGGCTGGCTGACTGACCGTTTCTTCTGACTCTACTGACTGACCGACTGACTGACTGACTGACTGACTGACTGACTGACTGACTGACTGACTGACTGGCTGACCGGTTGACTGACCCACTGACTGACGAACACCGACTGACGGTGACTTGTACTGGCCCTTTAATGGGAATCTTCTGGCTTCAACTTCCTTGTTCCCTTCCCTGGACCCCGACTGACTGGCTCTACTGCTGCCACTGTGTGAGTCATGTTCTGACTGGCTGCCTAATTCTGGCCCCGACTCAACGCTGGGCTGGCTTGGTCTGCCACTGTTGGACTGACTGGCTGGCTGGTTGACTGACCGGTTGACTGGCTGACTGACTGACTGACTGACTGACTGACTGGCTGACTAACTGATTGGTTGACTGACTGAATGACTGACTGACTGACTGGCTGACTGACCGGCTGACTGACTGGCTGACTGACTGGCTGACTGATTGACTGACTGCTGACTGACTGACTGGCTGACTGACTGTTGGTTGACTGGCTGCCTAACTGGCTGCCTAACTGACTGGTTGACTGACTGGTTGACTTGACTGACTGGCCGTGCCTAACTGACTGGCTGACTGATTGACTGACTGACTGGCTGACTGGCTGCCTAACTGATTGGTTGACTGACTGGTTGACTGACTGACTGTTCACTGACTGACTGACTGACTGGTTGACTGGCTGCCTAACTGATTGGCTGTGACTGACTGATTGACTGACTGGTTGACTGATTGACTAACTGACTGACTGGTTGACTGGCTGCCTAACTGACTGGTGGACTGATTGACCTGGTGACTGGCTGCCTAACTGATTGGTGACTGACTGGTGACTGATTGACTGACTGGTTGACTGATTGACTGACTGACTGACTGGTTGACTGGCTGCTAACTGATTGGTTGACTGACTGGTTGACTGAATGACTGACTGGTTGACTGATTGACTAATTGACTGACTGGTGACTGGCTGCCTAACTGATTGGCTGACTGACTGGCTGCCTACTGGTTGACTGATTGACTGACTGGTTGACTGATTGACTGACTGACTGACTGGTTGACTGGCTGCCTAACTGACTGGTTGACTGACTGATTGACCGACTGGTTGACTGGCTGCCTAACTGATTGGCTGACTGCCGACTGACTGGGCTGACTGGCTGACTGACTGACTGATTGACTGACTGACTGGTTGACTGACTGACTGACTGGTTGACTGGCTGATTGACTGACTGGTTGACTGGCTGCTAACTGATTGGCTGACTGGACTGACTGACTAGTTGACTGGCTGCCTAACCGACTGGTTGACTGAACTGATTGACTGACTGGTTGACTGGCTGACTGACTGATTGGCTGACTGGTTGACTGGCTGACTGGTTGACTGGCTGACTGGTTGACTGGCTGACTGGTTGACTGGCTGACTGGTTGACTGACTGCCTAACTGATTGGCTGACTGACTGACTTGTAGAGCCAAGCTGGGTGACCCAGAATAGTGATTTAGCGTCAGGGGCTAGGTCACACCTGTCCTGCAATTTTAATTTAACCTTTACTTATCTAGGCAAATCAGTTAAGAACAAATTCTTATTTACAATGACGAACTACCCCTGTCAAACCCGGACAACGCTGGGCCACTGTGCACAGCCCTATGGGACTCCCAATCACAGCCGGATGTGATACAGCCTGGATTCAAACCAGGGACTGTAGCGACACCTCTTGCACTGAGACGCTGCGCCTTAGACCGCTGCGCCACTGTGTGACTTTCATAGGAAACACACGAAAAGCATTCGTGAAAAAGACACTTGGAGAGTCACTGAGCTGAAGTATGTTGACGCCACTAGTTATGGACATGTCGTAGAGTACATGCAGTCCAAACATTGCCTTAGACTACTGGAATGTGTTTGAAAAATAGTAAGATTGATGGGGTTTTCTTTCCCAGTGGGTTCTGTTACCTTTTCAGCCTAAAAACCTCAGACACACCAAGGATAATGACTGCTGAGAGATACTTAGCACCCTTTGCCCAGAGCGTGGGCGATCAATATGTTTGTGGTTTACATTACATACCACAGATCTGCCGCAGTCAGCCTCATTAAAATACTCCAGACCAGAACGTTAGCTCCAAGCTGATGTTAGCTAGTGTGTGTGATTGTCTGGCTAAGCTAACGTTAGCTAGTGTGTGACTGTCTGGCTAAGCTAACGTTAGCTAGTGTGTGTGACTGTCTGGCTAAGCTACGTTAGCTAGTGTGTGACTGTCTGGGCTAAGCTAACGTTAGCTTGTGTGTGTGACTGTCTGACTTAGTTACCAAGCTAACGTTAGCTAGTGTGTGTGACTCTGTCTTAGTTACCAAGCTAACGTTAGCTAGTGTGTGTGTGATTGTCTGGCTTAGTTACAAGCTAACGTTAGCTAGTGTGTGTGATTGTCTGGCTTAGTTACCAAGCTAACGTTAGCTAGTGTGTGACTGTCTGGCTGGGAGATACCAAGCTGTCCCGTGGGTTTCACACCTTAACAAGACCAAGGGTTTTATCTGTCCAGTGTGTTTTCACCTTAACAACACTAAAGGTTTCATCTGTCCAGTGTGTTTTTCACCTTAACAACACCACTAAAGGTTTCATCTGTCCAGTGTGTTTTCACCTTAACAACACCTAAAGGTTTTCATCTGTCCAGTGTGTGTTTTCACCTTAACAACAACACTAAAGGTTTCATCTGTCCAGTGTGTTTTCATCTTAACAACAACACTAAAGGTTTCATCTCTATGAATAAAAGCTGTTGCCTGACAACTTCACATCGTCTCCAGTCCACAAACCATCATACTGACTTTTTAATGTCCTGAGGAGATTTTCAGCAACTGATACTGTGGAAGATCTTAATCACAATGGAAAAGAAATTCCCCTTTTATGTTTCTTTGTTGCAGAGCCCAGCAACGATGAGATTTTCCTCAGTCCTCAAATTAACCTTGAAGGGGTCTGACTGGTCGGGCCTGGACTATCTGCAGTTTATAGGAGGATCCACCGGGACGGGAAGGGGAACATTCTCCTCAACACGAAGGTCATGCTAAACTGGCTCACACACAAAACACACACTCACGCACGCATGCCTGCGACAGGCACGCACACACACACACGCATATGCGCATACACACACGCACGCACGCACGCACGCACGCACGCACGCACGCACGCACGCACGCACGCACGCACGCACGCACACACACACACACACACACACACACACACACACACACACACACACACACACGCATGTACACACACATGCACACACACACACACACACACACACACACACGCATGCATACACACACATGCACGCATGCACACACACACACACACATACACACACACGCACGCATGCACACACACACGCACGCATGCACACGCACGCACACGACACGCACATGCACACGCACACACACAGACACATATTACGCACATGCATATTTACACGCGCACGCACACACGCACGCCACACGCACGCATGCGCACACACACACGCACACATACACACACACACATGTACGCATGCACACACACACACACACACACACACATTGGCTGATATCTGCGTGGCTGGACAGTAACCGACAGTGAGCCTAAAATCCACAGGGCCTCAACTATCTCTTAAAACCAAAACATTACTAAATCAATTTTCTTTTTGAATCAAAAGGTTTGAGGTCTCCTGAGAATGTGGTAATATGGATATTTTATTTTACCTCGGCTTTTTATTTCTCCATTAAGTTAGAAAGTCACAGATTAAACACCAGCTGGATACAGCAGTGTCCACTTGTTTATTTCCACAGCGAAGTGAATAATCACATGAAATACAGATTAGGGTTTTGTTGATTATTTTGATTATTTTTTATTTACAGATTGTGTGCTGAGTTAGCGGTTAGCAGTTAGCGGTTAGCAGTTAGCGGTTAGCAGTTAGCGGTTAGCGGTTAGCGGTTAGCGGTTAGCGGTTAGCGGTTAGCTGTTATCGGTTAGCAGTTAGCGGTTAGCAGTTAGCGGTTAGCGGTTAGCGGTTAGCGGTTAGCGGTTAGCAGTTAGCGGTTAGCGGTTAGCTGTTATCGGCTAGCAGTTAGCGGTTAAGCGTTAGCAGTTAGCTGTGCTCACAATTATTTTACTTTCCCTTTGACGTCAAGGATCCACCCTCTGCTCTAGACGCCGGAGTCTAGGGTGAGGGATATGGTTCGTCTTTTTCACAGGAAAGATTCTCATTCTTTATGCTGTTATTTTTATTTAATTTAACCAGGTATTTATATATATAAAACCCAACCCTTTATTTAACCAGGTATATATATATATAACCCTAACCCTTTATTTAACCAGGTAGGCTAATGTTAATTAATGTTATGTTGCTCCCATGATGAACGGCGATATTGTTTTCCTGATGAAGTTGTGGCTTAAAATTATTGTGTAAGAAATTCTGTACGGGCCTTGCTAAATCAAATCTAATTTCTTTGTCACATGCGCCCGAATACAACGTGGTGTAGACTTTGTGAAATGCTTTGCTCACGAGCCATTAATCAACGATGCAGAGTTAAAAACATTTAATAAATACAAAACTTGTAACAGTAGAGGGAAAAATACACAATAATGAAGCTTTATACAGGAATTACCAGATCAATGTGTAGATATATACAGGAAGTACCAGATCAATGTGTAGATATATACAGGAAGTACCAGATCAATGTGTAGCTATATACAGGAAGTACCATATCAATGTGTAGCTATATACAGGAAGTACCAGATCCAATGTGTAGCTATATACAGGAAGTACCAGATCAATGTGTAGCTATATACAGGAAGTACCAGATCAATATGAAGATATATACAGGAAGTACCAGATCAATGTGGAGCTTTATACAGGAAGTACCAGATCAATGTGTCATGCAGGTGAAAGAGGACCCAAAAGCGAATGTTGGCGAAAAACAAGTCTTTAATCCAGTAAAAGTAAATACAATCAAAAACACAACTTTCACTCGAAATGACGAGGACAAACTGGAGACTCGATCTTGAACAGCAGGTGAACAGCAGGTTGCCTCGGGAAGGCACTTGAACCAGACAGACTCAGACACCTGCTCACCACGCAGCATCTGAGGAAAACACGACACGACAGGGCGATACACAAACACAGCACGGTGAATTCTAGACAAGGAACCGACAGGGCAGAAACGGGAAACAAGGAGAGAAAATAGGGACTCTAATCAGGGAAAAGGATCGGGAACAGGTGTGGGAAGGCTAAATGATGATTAGGGAATAGGAACAGCTGGGAGCAGGAACGGAACGATAGAGAGAAGAGAGAGCGAGAGTGAGAGAGGAGGGGGAGAGAGAGGGATAGAAAGAGGGAAAGAACCTAATAAGACCAGCAGAGGGAAACGAATAGAAGGAAGCACAGGGACAAGACAAGATAATAAATGACAAAACATGACAGTACCCCCACTCACCGAGCGCCTCCCTGGCGCACTCGAGGAGGAATCCTGGCGGCAACAGAGGAAATCATCAATGAGTGAACGGTCCAGCACGTCCCGAGACGGAACCCAACTCCTCTCCTCAGGACCGTAACCCCTCCCAATCCACTAAGTATTGGTGACTTCCGTCCCGAGAACGCATGTCCATGATCTTATGTACCTTGTAAATAGGTGCGCTCGACAAGGACGGGAGGGGGAGGGAAGACGAACGGGGGTGCGAAGAAAGGGCTTTAACACAGGAGACATGGAAGACAGGATGGACGCGACGAAGATGTCGCGGAAGAAGCAGCCGCACAGCGACAGGATTGACGACCTGGGAGACACGGAACGGACCAATGAACCGCGGAGTCAACTTACGAGAAGCTGTCGTAAGAGGAAGGTTGCGAGTGGAAAGCCACACTCTCTGGCCGCAACAATACCTTGGACTCTTAATCCTGCGTTTATTGGCGCTCTCACAGTCTGTGCCCTGTAACGGCAAAAGTGCAGACCTCACCCTCCTTCCAGGTGCGCTCACAACGTTGGACAAACGCTGAGCGGAGGGAACGCTGGACTCGGCAAGCTGGGATGAGAACAGAGGAGGCTGGTAACCCAGACTACTCTGAAACGGAGATAACCCGGTAGCAGACGAAGGGAAGCGAATTGTGAGCGTATTCTGCCCAGGGAGCTGTTCTGCCCAAGACGCAGGGCCTTTCTGAGAAAGGCTGCGTAGTATGCGACCAATCGTCTGATTGGCCTCTCTGCTTGACTGCTAGACTGGGGATGAAACCCGGAAGAGAGACTGACGGACGCACCAATCAAGCGACAGAACTCCCTCCAAAACTGACGTGAATTGCGGGCCTCTGTCTGAAACGAGTCTAACGGGAGGCCATGAATTCTGAATACATTCTCGATAATGATTTGTGCCGTCTCCTTAGCGGAAGGAAGTTTAGCGAGGGGAATGAAAATGTGCTCGCCTTAGAGAACCTATCGACAACCGTAAGAATCACAGTCTTCCACACAGACAAAGGCAGACCCATTAATGAAGTCTAGGGGCGATGTGAGACCATGGTGAGAAGGAATGGGAGCGGTCTGAGACGACCGGCAGGAGGAGAGTTACCCGACAGTCTGCGCGCAGTCCGAACAAGCAGCCACGAACGCGCGTGTCACGCGCTCCTGAGTCGGCCACCAAAAGCGCTGGCGAATAGACGCAAGAGTGCCTCGAACACCGGGATGACCCAGCTAACTTGGCAGAGAGCCCACTGAAGAACAGCCAGACGAGTGGAAACAGGAACGAAAAGGAGGTTACTAGGACAAGCGCGCGGCGACCTCAGTGTGCGTGAGTGCTTCAGCAACCTGTCTTTCAATTCCCAGACTATTAACCCGACAACTTTATAGGAAGAACTTCCCTGGGATCAGGAAGCCACAGAAGAACTAAACAGACGGGATAAGGCATCAGGCTTGGTGTTCTTGCTACCCGACTAAGAAATCACAAACTCGAAACGACGAAAAACAACGGCCAACGAGCCGGACGGCATTAAGTCGTTTGGCAGAACGGATGTACTCAAGGTTCTTATGGTCTGTCCAAACGACAAAAGGAACGGTCGCCCCCTCCAACCACTGTCGCCATTAGCTGGGCTAAGCGGGTGGCGAGGTCTGTTACCCACATCATAGTTGGCTCCCAGATGGCTATTGGCAGGCGATGAAGAAAATAAGCGCAAGGATGGAACTTTACCAGACTGGAAGCTGGATAGAATGGCTCGCCTACCTCTGACGTCAACCTCGACAATGAATGTCTAGTGACGTCAGGAGTAACGAGGATAGGAGCGGATCGAAACGTTTTTTAGAAGATCAAAAGCTCCCTGGGTGGAACCGACCACTTTTAAAACACTCTTGACAGAAGTAAGAGCTGTGAGAGGGGCAGCAACTTGACCGGAATTACCAATGAAACGCCGATAGAAATTAGCGAAACACAAAAAGCGCTGCAACTCGAAACGCGACTTTGAACGGGCCAATCACTGACAGCTTGACCTATGAAGTGAATCCATCTGAATGCTCAGCTGAAATAACGAACCGAGAAAAATAACGAGGAGACATGAAAAGAGCACTTCTCAGCCTTTACGTAGAGACAATTCTCTAAGGCGCTGTAAGAACACGTCGAACGTGCTGAACATGAATCTCTCGAGTGACGGAGAAAAATTTATTATCGTCAAGATAGACAAAAAATAAAGATGTTGCATGTCTCTCAGAAACATCATTAACTAATGCCTGAAAACAGCTGGCGCATTGGCGAGACCGAAGGCAGAACCCGGTACTCAAAATGCCCTAACGGAGCCCACTCGTCCCCCTCTCTGATGCGCACTGCAGATGGTAAGCGTTACGAGGAAAGGTCCAGCAAGTGGCACCTGCTCCCCTGCAGAATCTCGAAGGCTGATGACATAAGGAAGCGGATACCCATTTTAACTGTTATGTCATTCAGCCCTCGATAATCCACGCAGGGGCGCAGAGTACCGTCCTTCTTCTTAACAAAAGAACCCCGCCCCGGCCGAGAGGAAGAAGGCACTATGGTACCGGCCAAGAGACACAGACAAATAATCCTTGAGGAGCTTCATGCTCGAGCCAACAGAGAGGTGTCTACCTCGCAGGGGGAGTGGTCCCCGGAAGGAGATCAATACTACAATCATACGACCGGTGAGGAGGAAGGGAGTTGGCTCGGGACCGACTGAAGACCGTGCGCAGATCATGATATTCCTCCGGCACTCCTGTCAAATCGCCAGGTTCCTCCTGAGAAGTAGGGACAGAAGAAACGGGAGGGATGGCAGACATTAAACACTTCACATGACAAGAAACGTTCCAGGATAGGATAGAATTACTAGACCAATTAATAGAAGGATTATGACATACTAGCCAGGGATGACCCAAAACAACAGGTGTAAACGGTGAACGAAAAATCAAAAAAGAAATAGTCTCACTGTGGTTACCAGATACTGTGAGGGTTAAAGGTAGTGTCTCAAATCTGATACTGGGAAGATGACTACCATCTAATGCGAACATGGGCGTAGGCTTCTCTAACTCTCTGAAAGGAATGTCATGTTTCCGAACCCATGCTTCGTCCATGAAACAACCCTCAGCCCCAGAGTCTATCAAGGCACTACATGTAGCACCCGAACCGGTCCAGCGTAGATGGACCGACAAAGTAGTACAGGATTTTGATGGAGAGACTTGAGTAGTTGCGCTCACCTGTAGCCCTCCGCTTACAGATGAGCTCTGGCTTTTACTGGACATGAATTAACAAAATGTCCAGCAACTCCGCAATAGAGGCACAGGCGGTTGGTGATCCTCCGTTCCCTCTCCTTAGTCGAGATGCGAATCCCTCCCAGCTGCATGGGCTCAGTCTCTGAGCCAGAGGAGGGAGATGGTTGCGATGCGGAGCAGGGAAACACCGTTGATGCGAGCTCTCTTCCACGAGCCCGGTGACGAAGATCTACCCGTCGTTCTATGCGGATGGCGAGAGCAATCAAAGAGTCCACATCTGAAGGAACCTCCCGGGAGAGAATCTCATCCTTAACCACTGCGTGAGTCCCTCCAGAAAACGAGCGAGCAGCGCCGGCTCGTTCCACTCACTAGAGGCAGCAAGAGTGCGAAACTCAATAGAATAATCCGTTATGGACCGTTCACCTTGGCATAGGGAAGCCAGGGCCCTAGAAGCCTCCCTACCAAAAACTGAACGGTCAAAAACCCGAATCATCTCCTCTTTAAAGTTCTGGTACTTGTTAGAGCAATCAGCCCTTGCCTCCCAGATAGCTGTGCCCCATTCTCGAGCCCGGCCAGTAAGGAGTGAAATGACGTAAGCAACCCGAGCTCTCTCTCTAGAGTATGTGTTGGGTTGGAGAGAGAACACAATCTCACACTGCGTGAGAAAGGAGCGGCACTCAGTGGGCTGCCCGGAGTAGCAAGGTGGGTTATTAACCCTAGGTTCTGGAGGCTCGGCAGGCCAGGAAGTAACAGGTGGCACGAGACGTAGACTCTGGAACTGTCCAGAGAGGTCGGAAACCTGAGCGGCCAGGTTCTCCACGGCATGGCGAGCAGCAGACAATTCCTGCTCGTGTCTGCCGAGCATGGCTCCTTGGATCTCGACGGCAGTGTAACGAGCGTCTGAAGTCGCTGGGTCCATTCCTTGGTCGGTTCCTTCTGTCATGCAGGTGAAAGAGGACCCAAAAGCGACTTGGCGAAAACAGAGTCTTTAATCCAGTAAAGTAAATACAATCAAAAACACAACTTTCACTCGAAATGACGAGGACAAACTGGAGACTCGATCTTGAACAGCAGGTGAACAGCAGGTTGCCTCGGGAAGGCACTTGAACCAGACAGACTCAGACACCTGCTCACCACGCAGCATCTGAGGAAAACACGACACGACAGGGCGATACACAAACACAGCACGGTGAATTCTAGACAAGGAACCGACAGGGCAGAAACGGGAAACAAGGAGAGAAATAGGGACTCTAATCAGGGAAAAGGATCGGGAACAGGTGTGGGAAGGCTAAATGATGATTAGGGGAATAGGAACAGCTGGGAGCAGGAACGGAACGATAGAGAGAAGAGAGAGCGGGAGAGTGAGAGAGGGAGGGGAGAGAGAGGGATAGAAAGAGGGAAAGAACCTAATAAGACCAGCAGAGGAAACGAATAGAAGGAAGCACAGGGACAAGACAAGATAATAAATGACAAAACATGACACAATGTGTAGCTACAGTGCCTTGCGAAAGTATTCGGCCCCCTTGAACTTTGCGACCTTTTGCCACATTTCAGGCTTCAAACATAAAGATATAAAACTGTATTTTTTGTGAAGAATCAACAACAAGTGGGACACAATCATGAAGTGGAACAACATTTATTGGATATTTCAAACTTGAAAAATTGGGCGTGCAAAATTATTCAGCCCCTTTACTTTCAGTGCAGCAAACTCTCTCCAGAAGTTCAGTGAGGATCTCTGAATGATCCAATGTTGACCTAAATTACTAATGATGATAAATACAATCCACCTGTGTGTAATCAAGTCTCCGTATAAATGCACCTGCACTGTGATAGTCTCAGAGGTCCGTTAAAAGCGCAGAGAGCATCATGAAGAACAAGGAACACACCAGGCAGGTCCGAGATACTGTTGTGAAGAAGTTTAAAGCCGGATTTGGATACAAAAAGATTTCCCAAGCTTTAAACATCCCAAGGAGCACTGTGCAAGCGATAATATTGAAATGGAAGGAGTATCAGACCACTGCAAATCTACCAAGACCTGGCCGTCCCCTAAACTTTCAGCTCATACAAGGAGAAGACTGATCAGAGATGCAGCCAAGAAGCCCATGATCACTCTGGATGAACTGCAGAGATCTACAGCTGAGGTGGGAGACTCTGTCCATGGGACAACAATCAGTCGTATATTGCACAAATCTGGCCTTTATGGAAGAGTGGCAAGAAGAAAGCCATTTCTTAAAGATATCCATAAAAAGTGTCGTTTAAAGTTTGCCACAAACCACCTGGGAGACACACCAAACATGTGGAAGAAGGTGCTCTGGTCAGATGAAACCAAAATTGAACTTTTTGGCAACAATGCAAAACGTTATGTTTGGCGTAAAAGCAACACAGCTCAACACCCTGAACACACCATCCCCAATGTCAAACATGGTGGTGGCAGCATCATGGTTTGGGCCTGCTTTTCTACAGCAGGCACAGGGAAGATGGTTAAAATTGAAGGGAAGATGGATGGAGCCAAATACAGGACCATTCTGGAAGAAAACCTGATGGAGTCTGCAAAAGACCTGAGACTGGGATGGAGATTTGTCTTCCAACAAGACAATGATCCAAAACATAAAGCAAAATCTACAATGGAATGGTTCAAAAATAAACATATCCAGGTGTTAGAATGGCCAAGTCAAATAACAGACCTGAATCCAATCGAGAATCTGTGGAAAGAACTGAAAACTGCTGTTCACAAATGCTCTCCATCCAACCTCACTGAGCTTGAGCTGTTTTGCAAGGAGGAATGGGAAAAAATTTCAGTCTCTCGATGTGCAAAACTGATAGACATACCCCAAGCGACTTACAGCTGTAATCGCAGCAAAAGGTGGCCCTACAAAGTATTAACTTAAGAGGGCTGAATCATTTGCACGCCCAATTTTTTCAGTTTTAGCTTTGTTAAAAAAGTTTGAAATATCCAATAAATGTCGTTCCACTTCATGATTGTGTGCCACTTGTTGTTGATTCTTCACAAAAAATACAGTTTATATCTTTATGTTTGAAGCCTGAAATGTGGCAAAAGCTCGCAAAGTTCAAGGGGGCCGAATACTTTCGCAAGGCACTGTATATACAGGGAGTACCAGTATCAGATCAATATGGAGCTATATACAAGGAGTACCAGTACCAGATCAATGTGGAGGGGTAATAGATATATACAGGAGTACAGATCAATGTGAGGGTAATAGATATATACAGGAGAACCAGTACCAGATCAATGTGTAGGGGTAATAGATATATACAGGGAGTACCAGTACCAGATCAATGTGAGGGGTAATAGATATATACAGGGAGAACCAGTACCAGATCAATGTGTAGATATAGATATATACAGGAAGTACCAGATCAATGTGAGGGTAATAGCTATATAGGGAGTACCAGTACCAGATCAATGTGAGGGTAATAGATATATACAGGGAGTATCAGTACCAGATCAATGTGGGGTAGCTATATACAGGGATTACCAGATCAATGTGAGGGTAATAGATATATACAGGAATTGCCAGATCAATGTGTAGGGGTAATAGATATATACAGGAGTACCAGATCAATGTGAGGGTAATAGATATATACAGGGAGTACCAGATCAATGTGAGGGTAATAGATATATACAGGGAGTACCAGATCAATGTGAGGGTAATATATATATACGAGGAGTACCAGATCAATGTGTAGGGGTAATAGATATATACAGAGAGTACCAGAACCAGATCAATGTGTAGGGGTAATAGATATATACAGGGAGTACCAGATCAATGTGTAGGGGTAATAGATATATACAGGGAGTACCAGTACCATATCAATGTGAGGGGTAATAGATATATACAGGGAGTACCAGATCATTGTGTAGGGGTAATAGATATATACAGGGAGTACCAGATCAATGTGAAGGGTAATAGATATATACAGGGAGTACCAGGCCAATGTGAAGGGTAATAGATATATACAGGGAGTACCAGATCAATGTGTAGGGGTAATAGATATATACAGGGAGTACCAGATCAATGTGTAGGGGTAATAGATATATACAGGGAGTACCAGATCAATGTGTAGGGGTAATAGATATATACAGGGAGTACCAGTACCAGATCAATGTGAGGGGTAATAGATATATACAGGGAGTACCAGAACCACATCAATGTGAGGGGTAATAGATATATACAGGGAGTACCAGTACCAGATCAATGTGAGGGGTAATAGATATATACAGGGAGTACCAGTACCAGATCAATGTGAGGGGTAATAGATATATACAGGGAGTACCAGATCAATGTGTAGATGTGGTAGATGAGCTGGCATCCTGCGTGAGACGTTTAAAATGCTGCAGGTGTAGATGTGGTAGATGAGCTGGCATCCTGGTGAGGCTGAGACAGTAAAGAACATCGACTGAAACTCCTCCGTTCTATTGGTAAATTTCCAGTCACTGGAGAATAAGCTGGATGAGCTATTTCAGAGTCTCCTATCAGAGAGATTTGAACAGCTGCAATATTATACGCCTCGAAGAAACTTGGCCGGCTCAATCTATGAACACAGAACTCAGTGGTTTCTCCACGTGGCGACACGTTCGGACGACAGCAGCCTAAAGGGGAGGGCGTGCCTGTCTTTAAGCTTCATCAATAAGTGCTGGCGACGTTGTCGACACATTGACTGTAGAAACGTATCCAGACCAAAAAACATGGATTACAGGCAACATCCACACGGGGCTAAGAATTTGGAGCTACCACTACCGAAGAACGGGACAACAGATGGACGCATGCTAAGCTACGACCTCCGACGAGACATCCCACCCTGATCTGTTTCACCTGTCTTTGTGATTCTCCACCTAATCCAGGTGTAAGCCCATCTTCAACCATTATCCCCGGTGTATTTATACCTGTGTTCTCTGTTTGTCTGTTGCCAGTTTGTTCTGATTCGTCCAACCTACCAGCGTTTTTCACGTTTTTCCCTCTGTTCCTTGTTCCTGTTTCTTCTAGTTTTCTTGGTATTGACCATTTCTGCCTGCCCTGAGCATGCCCCTGACCCTGACCCTGCCCTGACCCTGACCCTGAGCCTGCCCTGACCCTGAGCTTGCCTGCCGTCCTGTACCTTAGCCCCACCTATCTGGATTACCGACCTCTGCCTGACCCCTGAGCCTGCCCTGAGCCTGCCCTGCCCTGACCCTGCCCTGCCCTGCCCTGACCCTGCCCTGATCCCTGAGCCTGCCCTGACCCCTGAGCCTGCCCTGTCCTGACCCTGCCCTGCCCTGACCCTGCCCTGCCCTGACCCCTGAGCCTGCCCTGACCCCTGAGCCTGCCCTGACCCCTGAGCCTGCCCTGACCCCTGACCTTGCCCTGCCCTGCCCTGCCCTGCCCTGCCCTGCCCTGCCCTGCCCTGCCCTGCCCTGACCCTGCCCTGCCCTGCCCTGAGCCTGCCCTGACCCCTGAGCCTTACAGCCAGGTGGTCTGGCTCTGTGGTCACACTCTTTCCCATTACTTACCTGGCTGCATTGTTTCACTTTTCGGGATACTAATCCATTTCTGCCAAAGCACTTGATGATTTAAAGAGCCTCGTAAACTGTGGGACCGTGGTCCCTTAAGAACCTGCGTTGGCTTGGCTGTTATTGAGGTGGACTGGGCCGTGTCGTCCAGGGTTGAAGGGGGGGGTGAGGGGCACCGCTGGAACATAGACAGTGCTATAAACCACTTTTAACCCCCAGTTTAATATAAAACAGAAATCATTTCAAAAAGGCGAGAAAATAGGGGTGTTTTAGATCACGGCCGAAGGATCTGTGAAGTTCATCAAATGCTGTGAGGAGAGAGTAATAGGGGGTGATGATGATGATGATGATGATGATGATGATGATGATGATGCGTTTCACAGGTTGAACCTTGTTCTCCTCTGTCCTCCATAGGTCCACCTCTTCCACACTAGAGCTACACTATATATATAAAAATGATTTCAGCCAAACCCGCCCGTTGCTGACACTAAAATATCCCCAACGAGCCATGGGAAAACTGTCACCAAGATATCCCAACGAGCCATGGGGAAAAACTGTCACCAAGATATCCCCAAGGAGCCATGGGAAACTGTCACCAAGATATCCCCAAGGAGCCGTAGTGAAAACTGTCACTAAGTTATCCCCAACGAGCCATGGTGAAAACTGTCACCAAGATATCCCCAACGAGCCATGGGGAAAAACTGTCACCAAGATATCCCCAACGAGCCATGGGGAAAAACTGTCACCAAGATATCCCCAACGAGCCATGGGGAAAAACTGTCACCAAGATATCCCCAACGAGCCATGGGGAAAAACTGTCACCAAGTTATCCCCAAGGAGGTAAAGTGGTAACCAGATGATGGGGGTTAAATGTGGTTCCTCTTCATGTAGTTGAGATGATGGTTCTGTGGTGCTGTTTTCTAATGGAATCCCTGGAACACACACACACACACACACACACACACACACACACACACACACACACACACACACACACACACACACACACACACACACACACACACACACACACACACACACACACACACACACACACACACACACACACACACACACACACACACACACACACACACACCCAGGTTTATCAGATCACATAAAGTAAACATTCCCAGTGGGTGTTGTGGATAAATGTAATTAGCTTCCTTGCTGTTTTCCAGACTGCATCTCAGGCTGTTGTACGGTCCTTCGCCAAATCAACTGAAACGATGTAGAGATCTAATGAAAACCCAACAAGTCCACATAGCAGCGGTGGTCTGAAGCCCTTTAATGTGGTGGTTGTATGGTTTTAGTTTCCTTTAAAAGGCTGCCTTCCGCAGGAGGTTTTACATCTATCTGTCCTTCCATTGGTTTGTTATCAGAGTTGCTGTTTTAGGTCTCAAAACCTTCTGCTATGAACTCCTCCTCACCTCTCTACCTTGGACGCACACACACACACACGCACGCACGCACGCACGCACACAGACAGGCACGCACGCACGCACACAGACAGGCACGCACGCACACACACACACACGCACGCACGCACGCACGCACACAGACAGGCACGCACTCACACAGACAGGCACGCACACGCACTTGCACACACACTCACTCAGACCTGTCAAAACAATGGTCCTGAATGGAGGGACCAGAACCACTCAGACCTGTCAAACCCAATGGTCCTGAATGGAGGGACCAGAACCACTCAGACCTGTCAAACCCAATGGTCCTGAATGGAGGGACCAGAACCACTCAGACCTGTCAAACCAATGGTCCTGAATGGAGGGACCAGAACCACTCAGACCTGTCAAACCAATGGTTCTGAATGGAGGGACCAGAACCACTCAGACCTGTCAAACCAATGGTTCTGAATGGAGGGACCAGAACCACTCAGACCTGTCAAACCAATGGTTCTGAATGGAGGGACCAGAACCACTCAGACCTGTCAAACCAATGGTTCTGAATGGAGGGACCAGAACCACTCAGACCTGTCAAACCAATGGTCCTGAATGGAGGGACCAGAACCACTCAGACCTGTCAAACCCAATGGTTCTGAATGGAGGGACCAGAACCACTCAGACCTGTCAAAACAATGGTCCTGAATGGAGGGACCAGAACCACTCAGACCTGTCAAAACAATGGTCCTGAATGGAGGGACCAGAACCCTCTCAGATCTGTCAAACCCAATGGTCCTGAACGGAGGGGAATGAGGTCTTATGTAAAAGTTGCAGATTATGGAACCTGGGGGAACCTGGAGAACCTGGGAGCACCTGGGGGAACCTGAGGGAACCTGAGGGAGGTGGACTAGCCACATAGTGTACAGCTGCAGAAAGCTGTCTCTCTACAGGAACCTAGTCTGACACTGCTGGTAGGGCTAGCTACCTCCTCTGAGTCTCTCCTGCTGGGTAGGGCTAGCTACCTCCTCTGAGTCTCTCCTGCTGGGTAGGGCTAGCTACCTCCTCTGAGTCTCTCCTGCTGGGTAGGGCTAGCTACGTCCTCTGAGTCTCTGCTGCTGGTAGGGCTAGCTACCTCCTCTGAGTCTCTCCTGCTGGGTAGGGCTAGCTACCTCCTCTGAGTCTCTCCTGCTGGGTAGGGCTAGCTACCTCCTCTGAGTCTCTCCTGCTGGGTAGGGCTAGCTACCTCCTCTGAGTCTCTCCTGCTGGTAGGGCTAGCTACCTCCTCTGAGTCTCTCCTGCTGGGTAGGGCTAGCTACCTCCTCTGAGTCTCTCCTGCTGGTAGGGCTAGCTACCTCCTCTGAGTCTCTCCTGCTGGGTAGGGCTAGCTACCTCCTCTGAGTCTCTCCTGCTGGGTAGGGCTAGCTACCTCCTCTGAGTCTCTCCTGCTGGTAGGGCTAGCTACGTCCTCTGAGTCTCTGCTGCTGGAG
>NW_025748287.1:20000-37433 GCF_021184085.1 Oncorhynchus gorbuscha | reverse complement strand
TTGAGCAGCCTAGTCATGTATGAGTCTGGTTGAGCAGCCTAGTCATGTATGAGTCTGGTTGAGCAGCCTAGTCATGTATGATTCTGGTTGAGCAGCCTAGTCTGTCTGGTTGAGCAGCCTAGTCATGTATGATTCTGGTTGAGCAGCCTAGTCATGTATGAGTCTGGTTGAGCAGCCTAGTGTATGAGTCTGGTTGAGCAGCCTAGTCATGTATGAGTCTGGTTGAGCAGCCTAGTCATGTATGATTCTGGTTGAGCAGCCTAGTCATGTATGATTCTGGTTGAGCAGCCTAGTCATGTATGATTCTGGTTGAGCAGCCTAGTCATGTATGAGTCTGGTTGAGCAGCCTAGTCATGTATGAGTCTGGTTGAGCAGCCTAGTCATGTATGAGTCTGGTTGAGCAGCCTAGTCATGTATGAGTCTGGTTGAGCAGCCTAGTCCCTCGCTCACTGGTTGAGCAGCCTAGTCATGTATGAGTCTGGTTGAGCAGCCTAGTCATGTATGAGTCTGGTTGAGCAGCCTAGTCATGTATGAGTCTGGTTGAGCAGCCTAGTCATGTATGATTCTGGTTGAGCAGCCTAGTCCCTCGCTCACTGGTTGAGCAGCCTAGTCATGTATGAGTCTGGTTGAGCAGCCTAGTCATGTATGAGTCTGGTTGAGCAGCCTGGTTGAGCAGCCTAGTCATGTATGATTCTGGTTGAGCAGCCTATGATTCTGGTCATGTATGAGTCTGGTTGAGCAGCCTAGTCATGTATGAGTCTGGTTGAGCAGCCTAGTCATGTATGAGTCTGGTTGAGCAGCCTAGTCATGAGTCTGGTTGAGCAGCCTAGTCATGTATGAGTCTGGTTGAGCAGCCTAGTCATGTATGAGTCTGGTTGAGCAGCCTAGTCATGTATGAGTCTGGTTGATCAGCCTAGTCATGTATGATTCTGGTTGAGCAGCCTATTTTATTTTTATTTTATTTTACCTTTATTTTACTAGGCAAGTCAGTTAAGAACAAATTCTTATTTTCAGCTCGGGGGTTTGAACTTGCAACCTTCTGGTTACTAGTCCAACGCTCTAACCACTAGGCTACGCTGCCGCCCCAGCCTAGTCATGCACAGTGCATTCAGAAAGTATTTTTCCACATTTTTGTTATGTTACAGACTTATTCTAAAATTGATTAAATCGCTCAATCTACACACAATACCCCATAATGACAAAGCAAAAACAGGTTTTTAGAATTTTTAGCAAATTTAAAAAAATGAAAAACAGATATTACATGTACATCAGTATTCAGACCCTGTACTCCGTGCTTTGTTGAAGCACCTTTGGCTGCGATTACAGTCTCCAGTCTTCTTGGGTTTGATGCTACAAGCTTGGCACGCCTGTATTTGGGGAGTTTCTCCCGTTCTTCTCTGCAGATCCTCTCAAGCTCTGTCGGGTTGGGTGGGGGGCGTTGCTGGATGGGCAGCATTGCTGCACAGATATTTTCAGGTCTCTCCAGAGATGTTAGATCGGGTTCAGGTCTGGGCTCTGGCTGGGCCACTCAAGGACATTCAGAGACTTGTCCCGAAGCCACTCCTGCACTGTCTTGGCTGTGTGCTTAGGGCTGTTGTCCTGTTGGAAGGTGAACCTTTGCCCCAGTCTGAGTTCCTGAGCACTCCGGAGCAGGTTTTCATCAAGGATCTCTGTACTTTTCTCTCGATCCAGACTAGTCTTCCTGTCGCTGAGAAACATCCCCCATGGCATGATACTGCTACCACCATGCTTCACCGTAGGGATGGTGCCAGGTTTCCTTCAAATGTGACGGTTGGCATTCAGGCCAAAGAGTTCAATCTTGGTTTTATCAGACCAGAGATTCTTGTTTGTCATGGTCTGAGAGTCCTTTAGGTGCTTTTTTGGCAAACTCCCAAGTGGGCTGTAATGTGTCTTTTACTGAAGAGTTGCTTTCGTCTGGCCACTCTAAAGGCCTGATTGGTGGAGTGCTGCAGAGATGGTTGTCCTTCTGGAAGGTTCTCCCATCTCCACAGTGGAACTCTGGATCTCTGTCAGCATGGCCATTGGGTTCCTGGTCACCTCAAGTTGTAGAAACATCTCAAAGAGCTCAATTTTGAGTCTCATTGTAAAAAATCAGAATACTTACATAAATAAGTTACATTTATTTGTAATAAACTTGCAAATATTTCAAAAAACCTTTTCGCCTCTGTCATTATGGGGTATTGTGTGTAGATTGAGGATTTTTTTTTTAATTTAATCAATTTTAGAAAAAGGCTGTAACATAACAAAATGTGGGAGAAGGGAAGGGTCTGAATGCTTTCTGAATGCCTGTAAATCCACTCCACCTTCTGCTGTTTTAATAACCAAAAGAAAACAAATCTAATTCAAGGTGTCTTGTCATAGCTGACACCATTCTTTCTGGGCAGTGACAGTTAACCTCTCGTAACATGTTCAACTTGAAGCAGCATTAAGCTGCTATAAAATAAACAAAAAACAATCCTACCATTTTACATTTGAGTCATTTAGCTGACAATCAACCAGAGCAACTTACATGAGCAAGTAGGGTTAAGTGCCTTGGTAAAGGGCACATTGACAGATTTTTCACCTAGTAATCTCTGGTTGGGTTACTGGCCCAACGCTGTAACCCGCTAGGCTACCCAGTGTCCCTCGTTTGGCTTTGTGGCCGTATTAAAGATACAGGAAGTTAGGTAGAACCAGTTTGCTTTGCTAAGCTCTTAACAGAACAGGATGTAACACACCGGCTGCTCCTCAGTTTATCACTGAAACCTCCGCCCATTAAACACACACACAGGATACTATTTACTCCGTCATGTGACTTTATTAGTTTGAGTTTCATCATACCCTCTAAGAGAACACTTCTCAAATGACATCCTTCTACACATTATTGGCCCAACCGTGTTTTATTATTATTATTATTATTATTGTTATTATTATTATTGTTATTATTATTATTATTGGCCCA
Organism: Oncorhynchus gorbuscha; assembly: GCF_021184085.1. Lineage (NCBI taxonomy): Eukaryota > Metazoa > Chordata > Actinopteri > Salmoniformes > Salmonidae > Oncorhynchus > Oncorhynchus gorbuscha. The sequence continues at coordinate 34,471 of NW_025748287.1, read as the reverse complement.
ACCGTGTTTTATACTATTATTGTCTTTCTTCCAGGTGATCTTGATCTCGTCCGGTGAGGACCCTGTGACCAAGGCCCTGGCTGACAATCTATCCCAGAGGACAGGCTGCGAGGTCAGGCAGCTGGGCAAGGACATCCAGGGTGAGGTCAAAGCCATGATGGATGACAAGGATCTGGACTGGAAGGAGGTTGCCTATATGGGTAAACTCACTGTTATTTTCAATTAACAATTTACTGATACTACTACTACTACTACTACGACTACTACTAGTAGTTAGTTATATAGCACAGTTTGAAATTTAGTGGAATCTCAAGGTTCTTAACCTTCTAATTTGAGTAATACTTGTGCGTTCATGTCAATCAAACGTCTAAAGATCTTTATTTGGAGCCCTTCTGAGATGGAAAGGTAGAACAGGCTAGATATCTCTCAGGAATGTGACCGTAGCAGGGTGTTTGATAACCACGTATCAATGAAACTATCAGACAGTAAATGTCAACAGTGAAGTTTGAACCAGTTGAAGCTGATTGTGTCTGTCATGGTGACCACACTATATCCTGTTATGGAACAGTATCTCCTCATTCTGTGTTTCACTCCTCCTTATCTCTCTCTCTATCTTCTCAACCCTTCATCTCTCTCCTCTCATCCCTCTGTTCTCTCTTGCCAGGAAGTGATTGTAAGTTCTTCACTCATAAATAACTGTCTGATTAAATAGTTTCTCTATTAGTAAGGAGAGACGGGGAGAAACTGTCTGATTAAATAGAGTATCTATTAGTAAGGAGAGACAGGGAGAAACTGTCTGATTAAATAGAGTATCTATTAGTAAGGAGAGACAGGGAGAAACTGTCTGATTAAATAGAGTATCTATTAGTAAGGGGAGACGGGGGAAACTGTCTGATTAAATAGTGTATCTATTAGTAAGGGGAGACAAGGGGAAACTGTCTGATTAAATAGAGTATCTATTAGTAAGGGGAGACGGGGGGAAACTGTCTGATTAAATAGAGTATATATTAGTAAGGGGAGACAGGAGGAAACTGTCTGATTAAATAGAGTATCTATTAGTAAGGGGAGACGGGGAAACTATTTTGTATATTTTATTCAGAGTCCAGTTTTGGTTAAGTGATCATTTGTATTTCCCCTCTGCGTGTATGCTAGACTACAACCCAGGTATGGGTGAGGGGACGGTCTAAAGTTATACTGTTACATATGCTAGACTACCACTGCAGAAAACTTCATTTGCATGCCACTGCCAGTCACTGAATATTTACAGCCAAGGTGAGAAGGGAGGTGCCAGCAGTCAAATCCTGGAGAATTTGGGATTCAATTTTAATTGAATCAAATTTAGTTGATTTCTGTAATTCAAATTCTATGATATCCCTAAGCCCAAAATCAGAAACTATATCAAAATAAATATGATTATCTTAAATCAGGTCATATTTTAGCATGTTTTTGTTATGTTTTTGCAACATACTAATTAATCATCCTAAGAATACTTCAAGAACCACCTTATGAACACTTTAATAGAAACATTTCATCCCTCCATCTCTCCCTCCTACAGGTAATGATGCACCAGATGTTGACTGTCTGAACCTTGCTGGGCTGAGTGCAGTACCCGGGACGCCCCAGTGGTGGCGATCAACGCTGCTAAATACTCCTGCCACAGTGCTGCAGGCCTGGGGGCTGTGAGGAGTTTTCTGAACACATCCTGCTGCTCAAGAAGAAGGCCAAGTCTCAGATGGAACAGGACCGCATCCACAGAAATACATTCTAAACTCTAGAATGTGTTCTAAAGTCACAGAAATACATTCTAAACTCTAGAATGTGTTCTAAAGTCACAGAAATGCATTCTAAAATCTAGAATGTGTTCTAAAGTCACAGAAATACATTCTAAACTCTAGAATGTGTTCTAAAGTCACAGAGATCCATTCTAAACTCTAGAATGTGTTCTAAAGTCACAGAGATCCATTCTAAACTCTAGAATGTGTTCTAAATTAGGGATAGGCATTATAAATAATATCATGACATTTTATCGGATGTCCAGATAGTTTTAATCATGGACACTTGTTTGCTGCGCAGCCTGCAGGACTCGGGAGATGCTGTGGGGACAGGGACCAGGGGTGTGCGACAAAGGAGGGAGAGAACAAGTAGCCACTGACTCGCGCTAGTTAGACACTTGTTTGCTGCGCAGCCTGCAGGACTCGGGAGATGCTGTGGGGACAGGGACCAGGGGTGTGCGACAAAGGAGGGAGAGAACAAGTAGCCACTGACTCGCGCTAGTTAGACACTTGTAAATGCCGTAGGTTATCTATCATCCAATATGGCAGTGCATGTCTTTACTGTCCTGATCTACAACAACCCTGTTCAGAGTAAACAGCCTATACTGAAGGTTGCTCATTGTAGGCTACTCCTCATTTACTTTACTTAATTCTGTCATTTTAATTAAACTTTCCTTTCATTGCTTAGAGATCTCCCACTTCACGTTGCTACACATGGAGCCTCTGACTGTAGTGTCAACAACAGCAAGCTAAGTGAAACCTGTGTAGGCTAATACCGTATGTATTTTTTAAACTATATTCACATTTGTGACGTTTTATTAAATGAAGAATTCCAAATGTCATGAGTGTAGAAATGTCCCATAGATAATTTTATTCCGTTAAGATGAAGCCTTGTCATTGTTGAAATAGGCCTGTGTATACGAATACTAATGTCGTTTCAATAACTGTGCCCATTGCTAGTTTTTACAGGTTGTCAGATCAAGGTAGTTTGGGTTTTATTTCGCTACAGGTTGTGTTGACAAAAATTAATGTCTTTATTTTAAATGAAGTAGTATACAGGAGGCCTTTCATTTACTTGAGATTGATTGTTTTTCTCTCCACTTTTTAATGTTCTGCCTTAATTTTGGGGGGAAAGTATTAGGACATTAACATGGAGTTGCACTGAGATTCTTGTTGTTTGAGGTGTTTACTTTTGTATTTCGCCTGCAATTTGTTTGTCAAATTATACATGATCATAAACGTAAGAAACACTTTCTTATTCCCCTGCTTTAATCTGAACTATTCTAGAAATGACTTTAGCCTTACACCTTCAAGATTGTGGTATGGAGTTATATCTTGCCACCAGATGGCAGTGTAGCGCCTCATCAAACCTCATTTGGGGGAAAGAACTGGATGACAACATTACTTGTACAACCATCAAGAAGTTTCACATGCTTTCCTGTTCAGGCTTTCACTCAGTTGTAGCAAGATCCAACCAAATACCAGTAAAACAACACACGTGATCATACAGTATAAGAGATCTTCATTTATAGCATTGTGTGGCGATTTCCATCTATCTATGTTGCAGAGATCAGGACAGACAGCAAACGTGTGGCGAGTTGGCATTTGTCCAAGAACTATTGATTTGGTTACATAGATTAGTGAGAGAATTGACAGGGCTCCTCAGTGCTTGGAGAAGAAACATCCAAGTGGATGAGAAGGCATATGAAACATGGCTTCAGTTCATCAGAAGAGTTGACACTGGTAGTGGAGTGGTCATCCCCTCTTAATCAGGGAAAAGGAGGGGACTTGGCTGTAAATACAAATAGCAGATACATTCCATTACAACAGCTCCATCATAGGTTTGGGAAACAAGTTTCTCCATGAAGTTAAACTCGGACATCTCGGACTTCACAATGTGAAACACGGGCTGCGCATCTCACCCACTTGACTCATCAAAGTAGGCCAAGAAACATTCCTGAATAAAGCCCTGATCATCAATGTACCTGACAATAACTAACAACTGCGAGTCACAGTTTGCCTGTGGTTTCATCCGTTTACCATGCAAAACAATGTGGCGTATCAACCTATTTTAATGGATGATGTGATGGAAGCTATGAAATCATTCTGAATGGCTCAGCAAGTAAAGCATCGTACAGTGTAATTACCTCTGCTAGCTCAATGAAGCTCACTGGATGTATCAATATGAAGCTTGGCGTTTAAACTCATTACCAAATATGGTAGTGAGAGGAAGACCACTAGTGGGCAGTGGGAGAAGATGGAACGAGGTGGTATTGGCCTACATTCTGAAAAATGTCTCATCAGCAGGACCGTCACCAGAGTTTCATAATATTCGGGGCTGAGGGGTTTGTGGATCCGAGAAAAGAACTAGCCTTTTCTAAAATCCTTTCCTGCCATTCTACATGACTGGAGACATTACAATAATATTTCTTTATACCACACAAATAATCGAAATGACAAGCTACTCTGACATTTACAGACTGAGATCAACAAAACGAACGACTCATGTCTTAAATGCATCCAATAGCATAAGCCAGTGAAAAGAGTGGATAGACAGATTTGACACCTATAATATGAGTATGAAATTATAGTCCACCAACGTTCCAGTGGCACTCACCTATTCAAACACATTTTTCCCGCGATTGTAGTTTGAAATATTGCGAAATGCGTTCTAGCTGCTGCATGCTGTTCATTGACAGCCACAACTCAACAATCAGCTGTTTTATATTTTCTGAGCGAGATGCCCAATTGCAGGATTCCTGACTAAAGACTCGGCCTATGCGCTCATAATGTGACAAACAAAACACAATCTAAAGCAATAAGATTTTGATCCTCTGTGGCTAAATTATGATGGTGTAGTATTTGCAATGATTTAATTTATTTATAGAGGAGTAATTATTTAATTTGGCAAATGTATTTCCATTTATCTGCAGCACTTCCAGCATCCCTTCCTGCAGCGCTATGTTTTCTTCCAAGGCCAAATAAATGAATCAACCCTTCTTATTAATCATTCAATTGATTGTGGTCACTAACCCCATATGAGATTATTGTGTGTTAGGCCTACTGTTAAAATAATATTTAAGACAATCTATCAACAAGTAGCCTACAATTACGATAATAAATTCAGTAAGTCAATGAAGCCAATAGCTATATTGTTATTGAAACGATGTGAGCTTTTAAAACAATAAAACATACGTCAAATGACTCGAATAGCCTTTGGGAAAAGTGTACAAATGTCTATTCGCATCAGGAGCCTAAGTGACTGAAATGCATCAGGAAAGTTGAGGAAAACATCAGGGAAGCAATGGGCCTAATGTGTGTAGAGAAGATCTGCATTGCTTTAAATTGCGAGACTAATGATCATGAGCACTCACATCAACTTAGCTAACATTTCCAAGCCTAATTATAACCACATATCCAAACGGAGATTCAGTGAACACTCAAATCTGACATTGATTGATTTATCAAGATGAGTTCCCATGCTTGTCTCAAAGCAGCGAAATGACTGTCCCAATCAAAACGGCGCTGGAACGATCAGTTGACCGAACACACGTCTTGACATTTATTATAACCAGAGGTGTAATGGTGTTTTGTAAGGCGCCCTATTATTTCTGAATGAAAGTTTGTACCGAAATTAAGCCTATTGGTTAATTAGAATATACATACAATGCATCATCCAAATTGCATGATTGCCTATGCCTACACATACTGTAAGTGGCGAAAGGAACATTTATGTATTTTCAATTCTAAAACACTAAATTAGGCCATCATCAGTGTCAATCGTGAATCATAATTCTTATTTTACAGGTGAAACGGCTATGCTGCATGCAGCCAACCATATGATCCCAATCAGTTTAATGGGTATATGCATTTTATTTAGCATTTCTGAATGATGTAAGGGTGGCTAACCTGCCTAACTAATGGAATTTTAGAGCAGATGGAGTTAAACACAACCACAGCATCAGAAAAAAAATCATTTCAGCACAATCATCCTACATTGTCATAAGACATGACATGGTGTTTTTTAATAACAGTAGCCTGACATTATCCTGCTATTATATTCGGTTTGTTATGTAAAATACTAATGAATCATTAAGTGATCTTGGAGACATAGCACCATTTTGAAAAATATGCGCACCAGCACCACTGATTATAATGGTTGGATGAATTTGGAAGCTTCACCTAATCAAAGCTCTATGAACTAAGTGGTACAGTTTATTTTACACCTTAGCAGCAGCAGAGCAAAATATTTGGGACTGACCCAAAATCATTCTGGGCTAACGCCCAGAAAGCCATGTCCTGGTGATGTCCATGGTTAACAGAATTGTCAATTTAAAGATATTTAGCCAATTTATTCATCACTACATTTAGCTAACATTAGTTAATCGATTTGGCAGTCTCGTCCAGATCATCATGGTATTTGTAGTTCTTTATGATTAGCCACATTACCAGATAGTATTACCATTTCATTTTTGGGAGGTAAATACAGGTGAATATATTGATCAAAGTCACCTTGTCCTAGAGAGATTTACACAGTTATCAAAATGTCATGCCAGGGTAAGCCTACATGAAACACAGCCCTTATTTGAAGTGTTTCTTAAATCCCCTATGGGAAAGATGAATGGGGGAAAAACAATTGGGACCGTTTCCTTGTTTGACCGCTTTATAGGTTTTATAGGTATTATTACTCATACTAATGGTACTCTATTGATCCGTAGTCACTCTCTGGGAGTTTAGTCAGCAACACGTGACAGTGGAGTGCCCATTGAGAGATTTGGTCGGGGGAGGGCATGGTTTGGGATTCAAATGCACATCAAAGGCATGTCAACAAGGTAGCATGATGCATCTTCCAGAAACATACATCTCTTTTCCATAAAATATATGTTCCAATTTTCATTGGGAAGGCAGATAAAGCATTTTTTTAAATGTATTTTTTATAAAAATGCAATGACTTTTGCATGTGAAAACACAGAATCCTACTCATTCCCCCACGTGCTTCATCTAGCCTGTCATTGATTTTGAGCGGATTTTGCCGCATTCACATACTAATCGGAACAAGGAAACTCTGACATTTCCGACTTGCTACCTGTTTGTAGTTATACACCTGCAAGTCGGACATTTCAGAGGTTCCTAATTCCGACTGGCACATGAATACGGCATTTGAACCTGGCTCACGCCCGGGAGGTAGCCCCGTTCCAAAATGAATGACGTTTTACCCGCTATAACTCCTCCGACCCGGGAAACCCGGATCAGATAATCGAATCCCCTCATTGAAGCGCGATCATCGTTTTCTTGACTTTGCCAGTTAACCCGTTACCAGAGTAAATTCAGTAAATAGTTCAACTGAAATTGTTACTATGGCATCAAAATGAATCCTTGTTGAAATGACCTCCGAGTAAAGCTAGCATGTCTACGCCTCTTTTTTACTGTGTACATGTAACATTTGTAGGATTTCCTTCACAGTTTAAGCCGTAGTAGGTCATGTAAACTAAGTCCGTAGCTAACTAGTTCCAGTGAGTTAGAAAGCAAGGTGCCAGATACTTCAGACGACTGCTATCCATCGCCACCGCTACAAGACTATTGTCTGCCCACCCGGCTTACTGATCCTTTCAATGGCTGCTGCAAACAAACGTACGCTATCGGGCATCGGAGATGTGAGAGACAGAAAAGCAAAGGTTATTAAAGACAGCGGTGAGAAGAGACACATCGCAGCCCTGATCCTGGCGAGGGGAGGCAGTAAGGGGATCCCCCTGAAGAATATCAAAATGCTCGCCGGTGTCCCCCTCATCGGATGGGTTCTGAGAGCTGCAGTGGACTCCAAACAGTTTGACAGGTAATTCAGTTCAATCTAACAGTCAAATGTCTTTCAATCTAACTACGGTATATGGACTTGCTCTGCCGCCTTTGTTAATAGTAATGTTAGTTAGCTGCACCAAATGCATGTAATTATTGTTTATTAGTGATAGTCGATGCTGTTTATGATGCATCTGTCATAACCAGAGGAGAAAGTGCAGTAAGACTTTGCCAAATGTCAATACACTTGTTGGTGTTTTGTGTAACAGATGTCTCTCTTTCCATTCACCGCTGTTTGGAGGTTGGAAATGTGTTGCGGGTGGATGAACGTGCGCAGGTAGCCTTGTAAAGGAGACATTTGAATATGATTGTTTGACAATCAGATGAAAACATCATGACTGGTTGTGTTTATGCCACAAAAAAAGGTCATAGATTTTAAAAGTCAAATGACAAATCTTTATGACTAGGCCCACAGAGATGTTATTGAATTAATAGGGATTCTAAGTAGAACTATATGATTAGGACCCATGGCTGGTGTTGTGCCGAAAATCTCCCCCTGTCAGGATCCCCCACCCTTCTAATGTCCTTACTTTTGTGGATGGAGTCAAATACTTTCTGTGGTACACAGAGTCAAATACTTTCTGTGGTACACATCAGAGTCAAATACTTTCTGTGGTACACACCAGAGTCAAATACTTTCTGTGGTACACACCAGAGTCAAATACTTTCTGTGGTACACACCAGAGTCAAATACTTTCTGTGGTACACACCAGAGTCAAATACTTTCTGTGGTACACACCAGAGTCAAATACTTTCTGTGGTACACCAGAGTCAAATACTTTCTGTGGTACACACCAGAGTCAAATACTTTCTGTGGTACACACCAGAGTCAAATACTTTCTGTGGTACACACCAGAGTCAAATACTTTCTGTGGTACACACCAGAGTCAAATACTTTCTGTGGTACACACCAGAGTCAAATACTTTCTGTGGTACACACCAGAGTCAAATACTTTCTGTGGTACACACCAGAGTCAAATACTTTCTGTGGTACACATCAGAGTCTAATACTTTCTGTGGTACACACCACAGAGTCAAATACTTTCTGCGGTACACATCAGAGTCAAATACTTTCTGTGGTACACACCAGAGTCAAATACTTTCTGTGGTACACATCAGAGTCAAATACTTTCTGCGGTACACACCAGAGTCAAATACTTTCTGTGGTACACACCAGAGTCTAATACTTTCTGTGGTACACACCAGAGTCTAATACTTTCTGCGGTACACACCAGAGTCAAATACTTTCTGCGGTACACACCAGAGTCTAATACTTTCTGTGGTACACACCAGAGTCTAATACTTTCTGCGGTACACACCAGAGTCAAATACTTTCTGCGGTACACATCAGAGTCAAATACTTTCTGTGGTACACATCAGAGTCAAATACTTTCTGTGGTACACATCAGAGTCAAATACTTTCTGTGGTACACATCAGAGTCAAATACTTTCTGTGGTACACATCAGAGTCAAATACTTTCTGTGGTACACATCAGAGTCAAATACTTTCTGTGGTACACATCAGAGTCAAATACTTTCTGTGGTACACATCAGAGTCAAATACTTTCTGTGGTACACATCAGAGTCAAATACTTTCTGTGGTACACATCAGAGTCTAATACTTTCTGTGGTACACATCAGAGTCAAATATTTTCTATAGAAAGCACATCACATCAGGATAGGCAACCGAAATTAATAATGAATGTGTGTGTTATATTAAACATGGAGGGAGTCAAATGTTGGCAAGCAATAAACATTTCAGAACAACTATGGCTGAATTATTATCGTTACACTTTCAAACATACTAGAAGAATAAGACATGGGAGAGATGATGAATTTTGGCAAAGAGATTTATTTATAGACTAATACAAAATAAACTGCAGACAAAAATGATTTCTGCTACTAAAATCAGTGAAATGTAGGCTAAACTGACAACGGAGTGAAGAGCAGAAATCTCAACTAGCAAGTAAATCGCAGCAGCGAAGAACGAGCAGGGGGAGATTCTGTCAGGGGGGGGGAGATTCTGTCAGGGGGAGATTCTGTCAGGGGGAGAGATTCAGGGGGGGAAGATTCTGGGGAGATTCTGTCATTCTGTCAGGGGGAGATTCTGTCAGGGGGAGATTCTGTCAGGGGGAGATTCTGTCAGGGGAGATTCTGTCAGAGGGAGATTTTGTCAGGGGGGAGATTCTGTCAGGGGGAGATTCTGTCAGGGGGGAGATTCTGTCAGGGGGAGATTCTTCTGATTCTCAGGGGAGATTCTGTCAGGGGGAGATTCTGTCAGGGGGAGATTCTGTCAGGGGGGGGATTCTGGGGAGATTCTGTCAGGGGAGATTCTGTCAGGGGGAGATTCTGTCAGGGGGAGATTCTGTCAGGGGAGATTCTGTCAGGGGGAGATTCTGTCAGGGGGAGATTTCTGTCAGGGGGAGATTTTCAGGGGGTGTCAGGGGGAACACCAGCACACCTAGAGCGGTGTTTTGACCAGGACGGCATTTCCTGAACTAAACTGACCAAGACGCACATCCAACAAAACCTAACACCTCACATTATTCTGCCCCAAAACAATGATACTTGGCTAATCTATCCCTATTAATTGAGCTTTTCACTTTCTGAAAAGAGTGGATGTTTAAACCCAGGCAGCTTTTAGGGAAGCAATTATGTTGTTGAGTTAAGCAACGGATGAGTAGCCAGCAGTTAAAGATGACATTTTTCTACTTCGTGGGGTCTCTGTCTGGGTGGAAAGGTAACTTTTGAAACTGCCATGCTTAGATTCATAATGTCTCATATTTAATGATTTGCAAACAGTAACCGTTTCGTTGCAAATAAGACACTGTGGTTTGATATTGGAGAAATATGGTAAGAGCATTATTCCTCTGTCCATTCTTCTCTGACACTTCTAAAATATAAAATAAAATATATGCCATTTAGCAGACGCTTTTATCCAAAGCGACTTACAGTCATGTGTGCATACATTCTACGTATGGGTGGTCCCGGGGATCGAACCCACTACCCTGGCGTTACAAGCGCCATGCTCTACCAACTGAGCTACAGAAGGACTTCTATTTGCATTTCCACCTTTCTTTTGAAACTTTTTCAAAGTGACATTTTGTCTTGATTGCAATCAACGCACAAAGGAAAATAACAAAATAATTTAAAGACATTAGTGATTTTAGCAGTGTAATCAGATTGAAAATATTGGGATATGTTTTTGACATTATATAGCCTAGTAACCAGATGTGTTAAAATGTGTTTAATTTGTAGTTTAATCATGAATGGGACCTCTATAATGTTCTGTTCTACAACTATTAGCTCAGAAAAAAACTGGCCTAAGGCCAAACCTATTGCCAACCCCTGCATTACACTATTCTAGGTTAGGGGGATAGTGACCATTGTTTTTGTCTTGCCTAGGGCAGCAGAACGTCCAGAACCGGTCCTGTTAGGCCCATGCATTGTTTTAGTACACGCATGTTCACACATAGGAGGTTCCATACTGGGAAGAAATGACATCTACTTTAACTCCTGGTCATAACTATACATTAGTAACTGTTTGTTGTATAAATATGTATACCCATGTCAGATTCTTATTTTGTTTGTCTGAAAGTTAGTGTACAGTCTCTGAATGAACCCCTGGTTTGGGCTCGGTCACACAAGACTGGATTGCACTGATGTAGCCTACTTGTTACAAAGCCTGAGGAATCAACTTGTTCCGTTCTTTCTCCCAGTGTGTGGGTATCAACTGACCATGATGACATTGAGAAGGTAGCCAAGGCATGGGGAGCTCAGGTTCACCGCAGGAGCCCAGAGGTGTCCAAAGACTCCTCCAGCTCTCTTGACACCATCCAGGAATTCGCCAGATTAAACCCAGGTAGGGGGTGAATGTCAAGTGTATTTCCTTGATTCCTCATGTCCTCTCTCCTTGCCTCCTTCTCAAAATGCATTAGAGGAGGAGATCTGAGTGGAGGAACCTCAGATCTTCTGCTCCAATGTGCTTTGAGACGGAGACAAGGAGGGAGGCGTGAGGAATCAAGCTAGCTTGGCTAAGGCTCTGGGATGGCATGTATCAAGTATCTCAGAATAGGAATACTGATCTGGGATCAGGTCCCCCCTGTCCATGTAGTTTTATTTGTTGTGATCTATGAGCTAAATCAGCACTCCAACTCTGAGACACTTGAAACATACGACCTTCAGGGCCGCAGAGCCTGCTGCTGTTTTTCCTTCCTGCTTTTTAATCAGAACCTGAGAACACCAGTCTGGGAAATCAGGTGTGTGGTCTGACTCACCCCTCTCCAGCCAATCAGTGACAGTTATTGTGCCCCCTGCACAGTTGCTCACATGATAATGCTCACATGCTGTTTTCTTTTAATTCATTTTCTAATAACCTAACCCTAATCCCAACCCTAGGAAAGTGTTGCATATCAATCAATCAAATTTCTTTATAAAGCCCTTTTTTACGTCAGCAGAAGTCACAAAGTGCTTATCCAGAAACCCAGCCTAAAACCCAAAAGACTAAGCAATGCAGATGTAGAGGCACGTCTGGTATTAAGAGTTTCAGGTGGTAGATTGTTGATAGTGTGAGAGCGGCTATAGACAACCCATGAATAGGGTGCTATCCAAAGGAAGTGGTACCTACTCCAAAGATACAGATGTCAACAGTAACCATGTAGATGTATTCATATATCATATGTGGCTACCTGATTAAATAATGGATAAATAATATCTGTTGTGTTGTCCTCCTCCAGAGGTGGAGGTGATCTGTCACATCCAGGCCACGTCTCCCTGCCTGCACCCCTTCCACCTGAAGGAGGCCCTGGAGATGATCACCAAGCAGGGCTTCACGTCCGTCTTCTCCGTGGTCCGACGACACCACTTCCGCTGGCAGGAGGTGAAGAAAGGAGGTACAGGACAGGCATGTGTTATGTTTAGGACCTCACAGGAGGTGAAGAAAGGAGGTACAGGAGGTGAAGAAAGGAGGTACAGGACAGCCATGTGTTATGTTTAGGACCTCACAGGAGGTGAAGAAAGGAGGTACAGGACAACCATGTGTTATGTTTAGGACCTCACACTTATTATCAGTTAACTGGAGAGGGTCTGTCAGGAGATCTGAAGGGTCAGTCCCTTCACTTGTCCTTTATACCGCTGCACAGACAAGTCTCCTCAGCACGACTAAGCAGACACAGATACAAGGAATGAGTATCAGGGTGGGAGAGTGAGGGAGGTTATTATCTTGTATCAAGGTCCTCTTCTGCTTGACTCAAACCCTGTGAACAAACCATAAGCACATCGCAACTTAATAACACAAAACAACAATTCTCATTGTCAGACAGTTTACAGAACATGCCAACCTTGAGAAAGAACACAATGTGTACAGCATACAACATTTTCCACTACACTGTGCCTGAGGAAAAACTGTCCCTCACTTTATAAGTAGGGTCAGGATTTTGTCCTGACCATGTGACCAGAGCCAGGAAAAACTCTAGTGCCCTAGATATTGTTTGTTTGAAAACACCTACCAATCATATCTTGATGTAAGATGCTAATGCTCAATGATAATGGATTGTGTTTATAAGTGCGTCTGCTAAATGACTAACATGTTGTCACGCCCTGACCTTAGAGAGACGTTTTATTTCTCTATTTGGTTAGGTCAGGGTGTGATGTGGGGTGTGCATTCTATGTTTTGTTTTCTATGTTTCTTTATTTCTATGTTTTGGCCGGGTATGGTTCTCAATCAGGGGCCGCTGTCTATTGTTGTCTCTGATTGGGAATCATACTTAGGTAGCCTTTTTTCCCTCCTTTCAGTGTGGGTAGTTAACTTTGTTAGAGGCGTCGTAGCCCTGTAAGCTTCACAGTTGTTTTGTTGGTTGACATTTTAAATAAAAATAAAAATGTACGCGCGCCACGCTGCACTTTGGTTCACTTCTTTCGACGCCCGAGACATATGTACAGTCGGAAGTTTACATACACTTAGGTTGGAGTCATTAAAACTTGTTTTTCAACCACTCCACAAATTTCTTGTTAATAAACTTTAGTTTTGTCAAGTAATTCTTTCAACAATTGTTTACACACAGAGTGAATTATAAGTAAAATAATCTATCACAATTCCACTGGGTCAGAAGTTTACATACACTCAGTTGACTGTGCCTTTAAACAGCTTGTAAAACTCCATAAAATGATGTCATGGCTTTAGAAGCTTCTGATAGGCTAATTGACATCATTTGAGTCAATTGGAGGTGTACCTGTGGATGTATTTCAAGGCCTACCTTCAAACTAGTGCCTCTTTGCTTGACATCATGGGAAAATCTAAAGAAAGCAGCCATGACCTCAGAAAAGAAGTTGTAGACCTCCACAAGTCTGGTTCATCCTTGGGAGCAATTTCCAAAATGCCTGAAGGTACCATGTTCATCTGTACAAACAATAGTACGCAAGTATAAACACCATGGGACCACACAGCCGTCATACCGCTCAGGAAGGAGACGCGTTCTGTCTCCTAGAGATGAACGTACTATGGTGCGAAAAGTACAAATCAATCCCAGAACAACAGCAAAGGACCTTGTGAAGATGCTGGAGGAAACAGGTACAAAAGTATCTATATTCACAGTAAAATGAGTCCTATATCAACATAACCTGAAAGGCCGCTCAGCAAGGAGGAAGCCACTGCTCCAAAACTGCCAAAAGCCAGACTATGGTTTGCAACTGCACATGGGGACAAAGCTCGTATTTTTGGAGAAATGTCCTCCGGTCTGATGAAACAAAATTAGAACTGTTTGGCCATAATGACCATCGTTATGTTTGGAGGAAAAAGGGGGAAGCTTACAAGACGAAGAACACCATCCCAACCGTGAAGCACGGGGG
>NW_025748287.1:0-15000 GCF_021184085.1 Oncorhynchus gorbuscha | reverse complement strand
TCTTGGAGACAGACCCTTTATATCCTAATCAGACAGCACCAAATGTTCTGTAAACACCAGCCTCTTGGAGACAGACCCTTTATATCCTAATCAGACAGCACCAAATGTTCTGTAAACACCAGCCTCTTGGAGACAGACCCTTTATATCCTAATCAGACAGCACCAAATGTTCTGTAAACACCAGCCTCTTGGAGACAGACCCTTTATATCCTAATCAGACAGCACCAGATAAACACCAGCCTCTTGGAGACAGACCCTTTATATCCTAATCAGACAGCACCAAATGTTCTGTAAACACCAGCCTCTTGGAGACAGACCCTTTATATCCTAATCAGACAGCACCAAATGTTCTGTAAACACCAGCCTCTTGGAGACAGACCCTTTATATCCTAATCAGACAGCACCAAATGTTCTGTAAACACCAGCCTCTTGGAGACAGACCCTTTATATCCTAATCAGACAGCACCAGATAAACACCAGCCTCTTGGAGACAGACCCTTTATATCCTAATCAGACAGCACCAGATAAACACCAGCCTCTTGGAGACAGACCCTTTATATCCTAATCAGACAGCACCAAATGTTCTGTAAACACCAGCCTCTTGGAGACAGACCCTTTATATCCTAATCAGACAGCACCAAATGTTCTGTAAACACCAGCCTCTTGGAGACAGACCCTTTATATCCTAATCAGACAGCACCAGATAAACACCAGCCTCTTGGAGACAGACCCTTTATATCCTAATCAGACAGCACCAGATAAACACCAGCCTCTTGGAGACAGACCCTTTATATCCTAATTAGACAGCACCAGATAAACACCAGCCTCTTGGAGACGGGCCCTTTATATCCTAATTAGACAGCACCAGATAAACACCAGCCCGGAGGCTTGTAGGAAGACAAAACAAAAGGCAGTGACTTCTCCAGCTGCTACAGAATCAACCGAGTTCACACACAATGTCAATTCAATACAATAGTGAATAATCAGTGTGTCCTCAGACCTTGTACATCCAGTCTGGTGTCAATCACTATCAACAGATAAGACAATAATCCATAACATTCACTATCAAGTCTAGTGACCATCAACCTGCACCTTGAATGTCACAAACAGAACACTGGGAATGATTTGTATTACAGAACTCTAAATACTGTATGTTAAACATTGTGTTAATCACTCTGAACTGAATATGAACTGATATTTCCTCCTTACACTCAGTCTGTACAATACATAGAACAGAGCTTCCATACAAAACAGCTTCCATACAAAACAGAGCTTCCATACAAAACAGAGCTTCCATACAAAACAGAGCTCCCATACAAAACAGAGCTTCCATACAAAACAGAGCTCCCATACAAAACACAGAGCTCCCATACAAAACACAGAGCTCCCATACAAAACACAGAGCTCCCATACAAAACACAGAGCTCCCATACAAAACACTGTAGAAAAGGCCCATGGAGTTGGTGGAATACTCCTTTAATTAATTGCCATTTACTCAGCTGGGCCAGGGGCGCTTTAATTAGGTCAGGTGGAAATGTCCTACAGATCTCAACTCCATAAAAGGAGGAAATTGCCATTGCCTGATCTCGCTGCTTTCTCTTCCCTAAATCCATCTGATCCAGAAGTTCTGTGCGTCCATGAATCCACGTAAGTCCACCGACTCTTACCTTTCATCTGAATGATCTGTGGTGATCGGGAGAGTGGGCCATTCAGTTATTGTTTATAGTTATCACCGCGGAGTGCGGCTTGGAGCGCACGCTTCAAACATATTGTGCAATGTGAATTGTTAATAATGACTGCTATGATTTGATCTTTGATTATGAATTTGATTGTATACATGTTATTTGTTTCCTTTGATGCAGCACAGACTACCAGTAAATATACCACTTTATGGTTAAAGGAATTCCTGCCTCAGTCTCATACATTCCTCTGTCACCTGACACGTGACCACCTGTTCACCTTCACTGTCAGTCATCCTACCTGTCCAGCACCCACACAGATTCCACTAATCTTTCAATGGTCCTTTGAGCCGGATGATGACTGAACCAAAGACAGGTGAAAAGGAAATGGAGGCGGAGAGGGAAGAATTGTCTCCACTGGAAGGAAGAAGAGAGGAGGAGAGAGCAGCTGAGGGAAAGGTCTTGGAACAAAGGAAATATCCAGGAGCTAAGCCTAAAGCAACAAAGGCTTCATCCTCAACTACCAGGAGCACCAGAAGAACCAGGCAAGCACCTGGTTATCTTAAGGACTATGTGGTCGAGGTTCCGACATCAAAGGGCAAGCCCACCAGAGCTCAAAGAGTTGATGGATCAACTATATGTTTCAGCCATCAACCATCCCCTCTGAGCCAAGGACCGGAAACTGCTTTGGAGCAGGAAAGTGGTCTACGTGAGGAACCTATGGAAGAGGTAACTCCCACTGCACAGGTCGACCAGCTTCCAGAGGCAGGCTCCGCTCAGCCCTTAACTAATGGGAAATTGTCGAAGCACTCTAGACGGAGTGGGAGTTCGACCAGTGGATACCCCTTTGGAAGTGGCCATGGCAGCCGCCATTCACTAGCCCTCAGCAATTCACAGACCGCTGTCCTACAAGAGAGGATGAAACTATTAGCTTTGGAGGAAATTGAGCGTCAGATTGAGGAGGAACGACAGGCTGACGAACGATGTCACCAATTGGATGTGCAGGCCCGTAGAGCTCTACAGGAAAGGGAATTCATTGCCAAGGACTTGGCACAGCAGCGACGGCATCGTCAAGCCAGAAGGGAATTAGAGGAGGCACGGATGGTCTCATCCTTCCTGGAGAGGAACGAACAGGGAGTTGACCTGACCACCCCTCCACATGGACCTGAACTGTCTGCCTTTCTTTCCCAATCTGCCCCTCTGGTACAGCATGGCACACAGTCCTCGGAGGCTCCGGGGTCAACAGCCAACACTGAGCACGGGAGACGGGCCGCTCCGCCAACGCCCTCTATGCCAGTGACACAAGTTAGCATTCCTCCATCTGGACAAAGCATCACTCCTTCGCCTTTCCGCCAATTACCAACCAAGGCAAATCGTTCCTTTCATCCAGGGCCAGGCCAGTCCTCAAACAACAGGTCGGAGGGCTCTCGCCCAATTCCGGCTGCCACAAATGGTGGGTCTGGGACAGTAGGTGACCGGCCCAATGAGGCCACAGTGGGCTCATCAGAAGTCCCGGGTTTATCCTTCACGCAACCAGAAGAGGGAGCCAACATTATGAAACTTCTAGTAGCCTCAGCCTATGGAATTCCCAGACCCAAACTGCCATACTTTGAAAACGGAAAGGAGAGTGAATTTGTCCTTTTGGAAATGGCATTGGAGAGCCTACTGGGTATTCACGGTCATCTGTCAGAACGCTACAAATACCAAGTACTAATGGATCATTTGCGGTTTCCCAGTGCATACAGGCTGGCCCAATCCTTTATGCACTCCGCAACACCATACACTGCAGCTCTCCAGGCCCTGAAGGCGAGATATGGTGAGCCACGTCAGCTAGTCCAGAATGAACTAAACAACATCCTGAACACGTCTCCAATTAAAATGGGAGACCATGCTGCTTTCCAAGAATTCTCCCTGGCTGTCCAATCCCTGACCTCGATGCTCCAATCCGTTGAAGGAGAAGACGGGAACGAGCTTAAATGTGGCTCCCACGTGGACAGGCTTCTCAGCAAACTTCCAGTGTACCTCAGAGACAGTTTCATTGAACATTGTTTGAATAAGGGCATCCTGAAAGAGGGCTCGAGAAGCACCTATGCTCTCAGAGACTTGGCCACATGGTTGGAGGTGAAGGCAAAGGCGAAGAGCATCGCTCACCAGGCCACAATCTCCGCCATAGCCATAGGGGGAAGGAAGGAGTTTGAACGCCAGCAGGGACAGAGAAGACCAAATCCCACTACCATGTACTTAAATAGTGAGGCCGGGAGGAACCCGGGAAGAAGACCCCTCTCAAGAGCAAGAACATCAAATTCCAGCCTTACTGCCCATATTGCAATAGTAAGGGGCACTTCCTTGGCTCATGCCCCAGAGTAAAAAAGCTCACTCAAACTCAATTGAAGGCCTGGATCACTTCAGGCGAGCGATGCTACAAGTGTGCCCGTAGCCATAAGGTGGAGACCTGCACATTGAGGAAACCCTGCAACCGCTGTAAAGAAATACATCTCACCGTGTTGCATGATCTATTTCCCCAAGCAAAGAAGGAGCAGAGTATGCTCATGGTAGGAGCTGCAAAGGAGCTGTATCTCGACCAGCAGAACCGATCTCCAAGGGTCATGTTGAAGGTGGTCAAGGTCACTCTGCAAAGTGAAGGGAGAAGCATTGATACATTCGCCGTTCTAGATGATGGGTCAGAAAGAACAATCATTCTCACAGCGGCCACCCGTCAGCTTAACCTGGAAGGGACGCCCGAGACCCTTAATCTCAGAACGGTGCGACATGATGTTATCCAAATGAAAGGCTCTGCTGTAACCTTTAGCATTTCACCTTCAGGAAACAGGGACGTGGCCTATAACATCACCAATGCCTTCACGGCAGATGGCTTGAATCTCGCAGAGCACTCCTGCCCGGTAAGTGTTCTACAGAAACAATATCCTCATCTACGAGGATTGCCTCTTCCTAACCTGGCCAGAGTAGCACCACTTATCCTGATTGGGTCAGACCACCCACATCTCGTCACCCCGACTGAGCCTATACGAGCTGGACCAGAAGGAGGACCCATTGCTGTCCATACATCCTTGGGTTGGGCTGTGCAAGGTCCATCCCATCTACTTCTCTCCACCCAAGCTGTACAGTCACAGCAAGTCCTCTTCACCAGAAGCAATCCAGATGCAGCCACTGACCTCCTTCGGAATGTTGAGATGCTATGGAAGATGGACACCTTCTCCAACCGGAAGCTACAGGAGGTCACTCGCTCGAAAAATGACTCCTATGCATTAGACCTCCTGGAGAAGAGCACCACCACCACTGAAATGGATGGCGTTCGCAGGTATGCAACCCCACTGCTACGGGTGCCCAACCATCCTTCTCTAGCAACCACGACACGGGCTGTACTCCCACTACTGCATGGAACAGAGCGACGCCTGGTGAAGAATCCTGAGCTTGCAGAAGTTCATAACCGAGAGATTCATAACCTTGTGAAGGCAGGCTACGTCACTGAAGTGACAGCTCATGAAGAGGGAAACGCACTCCGTGAATCCTGGTATCTCCCTCACCATGTTATCCAGCAACATGGTGGGAAGTATAGACTTGTCTTCAACTGTTCATTCCAAGCAGCTGGTCAAAGCCTGAATGACTGTCTACTCCCGGACCAACCTTAGGTCCTTCCTTGCTCGGTGTCCTTCTCCGGTTCCGGCAGCACTCTACAGCCATAAGTGGAGACATCAAAGCCATGTTTCATCAGATTCGTTTACTGCCTTCCGACACCACACTGCTCCGGTTCATATGGCGAAATATGGAACGAGATGCAGAGCCCACAATCTATGAATGGCAGGTACTCCCATTCGGCACCACCTGCAGTCCTTGCTGTGCCATATACGCTCTGCAGAGACACGCACGGGAGCATCCAGACAGTGACCCAGAAGTATTGGATTCAGTGGAAAATGCCTTCTATGTGGATAACTGCTTACAAAGCATCCCATCCACGGCTGAAGCGAAATCACTCCTTGATAAAGTGCGGAATCTCCTGTCCAAAGGGGGATTTGAGGTCCGACAGTGGGCTAGTAACAGAGCGGAGGTTATCCAGCACCTCCCGCCACAAGCTAGGTCCAGTAGCAGTGAACTATGGCTAACGCAGTCTGGTGCTAACCCAGAAGAGCCCACTCTAGGACTGAGGTGGAGCTGCCTACCGGATACCCTGGGGTATAAGCACCGCTCATCCCCGAGTACCGAAACCCCCACTCTGCGCACCATCTATCGGACCCTGGCCAGTCAATACGATCCCCTTGGGTATATCCTGCCATACACAACACGGGCCAAAGTCTTAGTCCAGGACCTGTGGCAGACCAAGAGGGACTGGGATGAACCAATCCACCCAGCTGACCTAGTGGAACGATGGATCTGTTGGGAAACTGAGTTAACGGAGCTCTCTGATGTCCAAATGCCAAGATGTTATGTACCATCCTGTGTTGACCAACTGGGATCATGCCTGGAACTGCATGTGTTCTGTGACGCTTCGGAGCGAGCTTATGGGGCGGTTTCCTATCTTAGAGTGGAGGATAAGGCAGGCCACACCCATGTCTCCTTTGTCATGGCCAGGTCCAGGGTCGCACCCAAGAAGCAATTGTCAATGCCTAGGCTGGAACTCAGTGCTGCCCTTTCCGGAGCCCAGTTGGCCTCTACCTTGCGAGCCGAGCTCACCTTGCCAATCCAAAGGATCATCTACTGGAGTGATTCGACCACTGTATTGACATGGCTCAAGTCGGAGTCCTGCAGGTATAAGGTGTTTGTCGGGACTCGCATTGCGGAAATCCAAGACCTAACAGAAGTCCAGGACTGGAGGTATGTTGATAGCATAAACAATCCTGCTGATGACATTACTAGAGGTAAAACCCTTAAGGAATTGGCTAAACCCCATCGCTGGAGCTTGGGACCACCATTCTTGTCCCAACCAGAGAACGAGTGGCCGACAGCCCCCAGGCGTGCGGCCCCTCCGCGACCGACTGAAGCTCATGAGTTAAGGAAGTCTGCCCAATGCTACAGCATTTCTACGGAACCAACAACGGCTCTCCCTGACCTAACACAATCCCAAATACTGCCGGATCTGATCACAGCCACAAACCAGACCTCAGATGGGGTGGCTTCTATACCTACCTCCCTCGCGGCAGAGACACTACTCCTCCAGCAAGCACAAGCAGTTAGCTTCCCTGAGGAGTTAAAAGCTCTGAAAGCCGGTAGGGAAGTGGCTAAGGGCAGCCGTCTTCTCTCTCTTGCCCCAGAATATGATCCAATCCTTGGAGTGATCAGAGTCGGAGGAGGCTGCGCCAAGCGGAGGTTTTGGACCCAGATGCTATCCACCCAATTATCCTCGACTCCAGACACCCTCTTACCAGGGTCCTCATCAAGAGTTATGATGAGCGGCTTCTCCACCCAGGGCCAGAGAGGGTCTATGGGGAGATGAGGCGGAAGTACTGGATAATTGGAGGACGAGGAGCCATTCGTAAGCACCAATACGCCTGCGTAGAATGTCAGAGATGGCGGGCCGGAGCTACGGTGCCCAAAATGGCAGATTTACCCCCTGCTCGCTTGCGCCTCCTTAAACCACCCTTCTGGTCAACAGGAGTAGATTGCTTCGGCCCCTTGATGATCAAGTTAGGTCGTCGTGTGGAAAAGCGCTGGGGCATTCTATTCAAGTGTATGACAACCAGATGTGTCCACCTGGACCTACTGGAGAGTTTGGATACGGAAGCCTTCCTCATGGCCCTACGGCGGTTTATCTCCCGACGGGGAAACCCTACGAGATCCTGGCTGACAGAGGTACGAACTTCAAGGCAGGAGAAGCCAGGTTGGAGGAAGCCTTCAAAGCCATGGAACCCAGCTTCCAGGATCAGCTGATGGACCAACAAATCTCATTCAAATTTAACCCTCCAGGCGCTCCTCATTTTGGAGGAACATGGGAGCGAGAGATCAAATCTGTAAAGACGGCCTTACGAGTCGTACTAGGGGACCAAACTGTCACTGAAACGGTCTTGAGGACTGTCCTGATAGAGGTGGAAGGGATTCTGAACTCCAAACCCTTGGGATATCTCTCTGCAGACATCGCTGACCCCGATCCGGTTACACCGAATATGCTCTTGATGGGACGCCGAGATGCGTCACTTCCTCAAGCCATGTATGCTGATACCAACCTCGTAGGCAGACGCCGGTGGCGACACAGCCAAATCTTAGCTGACCATTTTTGGGCCCGATTCATTCGGGATTACCTACCAAGTCTACAGCACAGAGGGAAATGGCGTAGAGAAATGGCCAGCCTGGAAACTGGCCAAGTAGTAATGATGGTGGACCCTCAGCTGCCTCGAGCCTCCTGGCCGGTGGGCCGTATAACTAAGACCATGCCTGGGACCGATGGTCGTGTTAGATCAGTGGAAATCCAGGTGAAGAACCGGACATATATCCGGCCAGTTGCCCGACTGATTCCTCTCCCTGAGATGACAGAGGATGGGGAGCAATGAGCCTTTTGAGGAATGTGGAAATTAACAAATTTCCGGGGTGGCTGTAGAAAAGGCCCATGGAGTTGGTGGAATACTCCTTTAATTAATTGCCATTTACTCAGCTGGGCCAGGGGCGCTTTAATTAGGTCAGGTGGAAATGTCCTACAGATCTCAACTCCATAAAAGGAGGAAATTGCCATTGCCTGATCTCGCTGCTTTCTCTTCCCTAAATCCATCTGATCCAGAAGTTCTGTGCGTCCATGAATCCACGTAAGTCCACCGACTCTTACCTTTCATCTGAATGATCTGTGGTGATCGGGAGAGTGGGCCATTCAGTTATTGTTTATAGTTATCACCGCGGAGTGCGGCTTGGAGCGCACGCTTCAAACATATTGTGCAATGTGAATTGTTAATAATGACTGCTATGATTTGATCTTTGATTATGAATTTGATTGTATACATGTTATTTGTTTCCTTTGATGCAGCACAGACTACCAGTAAATATACCACTTTATGGTTAAAGGAATTCCTGCCTCAGTCTCATACATTCCTCTGTCACCTGACACGTGACCACCTGTTCACCTTCACTGTCAGTCATCCTACCTGTCCAGCACCCACACAGATTCCACTAATCTTTCAACACAGAGCTCCCATACAAAACACAGAGCTCCCATACAAAACACAGAGCTCCCATACAAAACACAAGAGCTCCCATACAAAACACAGAGCTCCCATACAAAACACAAGAGCTCCCATACAAAACACAAGAGCTCCCATACAAAACACAGAGCTCCCATACAAAACACAGAGCTCCCATACAAAACAGAGCTCCCATACAAAACACAGAGCCTAGACATTTGTTTTTTTCTGTCTCCTCCAGGTGATCCTGATCTCATCCAGTGAGGACCCTGTGACCAAGGCCCTGGCTGACAATCTATCCCAGAGGACAGGCTGCGAGGTCAGGCAGCTGGGCAAGGACATCCAGGGTGAGGTCACAGCCATGATGGACGACAAGGATCTGGACTGGAAGGAGGTCGCCTATATGGGTAAACTCACTGTTCTTTTCATTTAACAATTTACTACGACTACTACTACTACTACTGCTACAACTGCTACTACTACAAATAGTACTACTATTACTAATTCATTTTAGTTTTATAGTACAGTTTGTAATATAGTGGAATCTTAACGTTCTATTTTGAGTACTACTTTTGTGTTCATGTCAATCAAAACGTATGAAGGTCTTTATTTGGAGCCCTTCTGAGATGGAATGCAAATCAAATGTTATTTTGTCACATGCTCCGAATACAACAAGTGTAACCTTACAGTGAAATTATTACATACACGCCCTTAACCAACTATGCAGTTATAATAAATAAAAATAAGAATAATTAATCAAAGTAACAAATAATTCAAGAGCAGCAGTAAAATAACAATAGCGAGGCTATATACAGGGGGTACCGGTACTTAGTCAATGTGCAGGGGAACTGGTTAGTCGAGGTAATATGTACATGTAGGTAGAGTTATTAAAGTGACTATGCATAGATAATATCAGAGAGTAGCAGCAGTGTAAAAGAGAGAGGGGGGGGGCAATGCAAATAGTCTGGGTAGCCATTTGATTAGATGTTCAGGAGTGTTATGGTTTGGGGGTTGAAGCTGTTTCGAAGCCTCTTGGACCCAGACTTGGCGCTCCGGTACCGCTTGCCATGCGGTAGCAGAGAGAACAGTCTATGACTGGGGTGGCTGGAGTCTATGACAATGTTTAGGGCCTTCCTCTGACACCACCTGGTATATTGAGGCGGCAGGTAGCCTAGTGGTTAGAGCGTTGGACTTGTAACTGAAAGGTTGCAAGATCGAATCCCGAGCTGACCTTGTCAGCTCGGGGATTCTGTCGTTCTTCCCCCGAACAACCCACTGTTCCTAGGCCGTCATTGACAATGAGAATTTGTTCTTAACTGACTTGCCTAGTTATGCCATAGGAGATGCCATTACCAGTTACCATCTACGCCCATCAACCTTCCTAAAATTCTCTATTGTATTAGAAATGATCGGACCAAAATACAACATGCATTTCTTATTAGATTTACCAGAGAATAACTCATCTTGCAATCTAGTAGGTGAAACAAGTTCTTCCTCAATAGTTCTCCAAGAGACTGATGTAGACTGATCAAACCATGATCTAAGTGGGTGTAACTGGAAAGACTGATGTAGACTGATCAAACCATGATCTAAGTGGGTGTAACTGGAAAGACTGATGTAGACTGATCAAACCATGATCTAAGTGGGCGTAACTGGAAAGACTGATGTAGACTGATCAAACCATGATCTAAGTGGGCGTAACTGGAAAGACTGATGTAGACTGATCAAACCATGATCTAAGTGGGCGTAACTGGAAAGACTGATGTAGACTGATCAAACCATGATCTAAGTGGGCGTAACTGGAAAGACTGATGTAGACTGATCAAACCATGATCTAAGTGGGCGTAACTGGAAAGACTGATGTAGACTGATCAAACCATGATCTAAGTGGGCGTAACTGGAAAGACTGATGTAGACTGATCAAACCATGATCTAAGTGGGCGTAACTGGAAAGACTGATGTAGACTGATCAAACCATGATCTAAGTGGGCGTAACTGGAAAGACTGATGTAGACTGATCAAACCATGATCTAAGTGGGCGTAACTGGACTGACTGATGTAGACTGATCAAACCATGATCTAAGTGGGCGTAACTGGAAAGACTGATGTAGACTGATCAAACCATGATCTAAGTGGGTGTAACTGGAAAGACTGATGTAGACTGATCAAACCATGATCTAAGTGGGCGAAACTGGAAAGACTGATGTAGACTGATCAAACCATGATCTAAGTGGGCGTAACTGGAAAGACTGATGTAGACTGATCAAACCATGATCTAAGTGGGCGTAACTGGAAAGACTGATGTAGACTGATCAAACCATGATCTAAGTGGGTGTAACTGGAAAGACTGATGTAGACTGATCAAACCATGATCTAAGTGGGTGTAACTGGAAAGACTGATGTAGACTGATCAAACCATGATCTAAGTGGGCGTAACTGGAAAGACTGATGTAGACTGATCAAACCATGATCTAAGTGGGCGTAACTGGAAAGACTGATGTAGACTGATCAAACCATGATCTAAGTGGGCGTAACTGGAAAGACTGATGTAGACTGATCAAACCATGATCTAAGTGGGCGTAACTGGAAAGACTGATGTAGACTGATCAAACCATGATCTAAGTGGGCGTAACTGGAAAGACTGATGTAGACTGATCAAACCATGATCTAAGTGGGCGTAACTGGAAAGACTGATGTAGACTGATCAAACCATGATCTAAGTGGGCGTAACTGGAAAGACTGATGTAGACTGATCAAACCATGATCTAAGTGGGCGTAACTGGAAAGACTGATGTAGACTGATCAAACCATGATCTAAGTGGGCGTAACTGGAAAGACTGATGTAGACTGATCAAACCATGATCTAAGTGGGCGTAACTGGAAAGACTGATGTAGACTGATCAAACCATGATCTAAGTGGGCGTAACTGGAAAGACTGATGTAGACTGATCAAACCATGATCTAAGTGGGCGTAACTGGAAAGACTGATGTAGACTGATCAAACCATGATCTAAGTGGGCGTAACTGGACTGACTGATGTAGACTGATCAAACCATGATCTAAGTGGGCGTAACTGGAAAGACTGATGTAGACTGATCAAACCATGATCTAAGTGGGCGTAACTGGAAAGACTGATGTAGACTGATCAAACCATGATCTAAGTGGGCGAAACTGGAAAGACTGATGTAGACTGATCAAACCATGATCTAAGTGGGCGTAACTGGAAAGACTGATGTAGACTGATCAAACCATGATCTAAGTGGGCGTAACTGGAAAGACTGATGTAGACTGATCAAACCATGATCTAAGTGGGTGTAACTGGAAAGACTGATGTAGACTGATCAAACCATGATCTAAGTGGGTGTAACTGGAAAGACTGATGTAGACTGATCAAACCATGATCTAAGTGGGCGTAACTGGAAAGACTGATGTAGACTGATCAAACCATGATCTAAGTGGGCGTAACTGGAAAGACTGGTGGTAAATACAAAACATTTGGTAATGCAAGTCCACCATGACACTTCTGTCATTGTTACACCTTAAACCCAATCTTTGGATGTTTGCCATTCCAAAGGTATTTCCATATATGTTTATCAATCCTTCCCCAATAAATCCTTTCCCAATAGTCTACAGGTGGAGGGAGTGGGATCATCATACGATTATCAACCCTTCCCCAATAGTCTACAGGTGGAGGGATCGGGATCATCATACGATTATCAACCCTTCCCCAATAGTCTACAGGTGGAGGGATCGGGATCATCATACGATTATCAACCCTTCCCCAATAGTCTACAGGTGGAGGGATCGGGATCATCATACGATGATCAACCCTTCCCCAATAGTCTACAGGTGGAGGGAGTGGGATCATCATACGATTATCAACCCTTCCCCAATAGTCTACAGGTGGAGGGAGTGGGATCATCATACGATTATCAACCCTTCCCCAATAGTCTACAGGTGGAGGGATCGGGATCATCATACGATTATCAACCCTTCCCCAATAGTCTACAGGTGGAGGGAGTGGGATCATCATACGATTATCAACCCTTCCCCAATAGTCTACAGGTGGAGGGAGTGGGATCATCATACGATTATCAACCCTTCCCCAATAGTCTACAGGTGGAGGGAGTGGGTTCATCATACGATTATCAACCCTTCCCCAATAGTCTACAGGTGGAGGAAGTGGGATCATCATACGATTATCAACCCTTCCCCAATAGTCTACAGGTGGAGGGAGTGGGATCATCATGCTCAGGAAACTAATACGTAGAAATACATTCATCTTTATGGAAGCTGCCCCTAGTTTGTAAAGAAGCAGATAACTTCTCCCAAACTGTTAAATCCCATTAAACTTCCTTCCTTCCTTCCTTCTCGTTCATCTTGTCATAATTAAACTTCACCAGACCATGTTTGGGATGTTTGTATACTAATACCCAAATACATGAGCTGTGTTTTCATAGGAATTGTTGAGGGAAGTGAAACTTTTTTGGCCGCTTCATTCAGTAACATTAATGCTGATTTTGTCCAATTTATTTTATACCCGGACAGCAATTTGAATTCTTCAAATGTGGATAATAAAGAGGAGATTGAATTTTTGATAGAGAATATCGTCTGCATATAGTGATATGGTTTGAGAGGAGGATGTAATCAGTGTAGGAGAAGCCCCACTACATTCCGCTGTAGATGTTGGGCTTAAGGCTCTAGCGACTAAATGAATAACGTTGGGGATAGGCCGTCTCCTTGTCTACATCCCTGAAAAATAGGGAATGGACTTGAGTGTACGCCATTAGTAGAAACCATAGCAACAGTGTTAGTTTATAACACACAAACCATATCAATAAAATTCTTTCCCAAACCAAATTTCTCCAAAACAGCCCACAAGTACTGCCAATCAAGCCTGTCAAAGCCTTCTCAGCATCTAGAGACAGCACAGCACACGGCGTGTCCAGCTGTTGTGCTTCATGTATTACGATGCATTCATCGTCTGACATTGTCAGCTGCAAGGAGACCTTTCACAAAACCTGACTGGTCCATGTGTATCAACTTATCCAAATACTTTTAATACTTTTAAATACAATTTTTGGTCCGAATTAATTAAATATATCGGACGATAATTTGCAAAGTCTGTGTGATCGTTCCCTTCCCTTGACAGTAGAGAGATTAATGCAAGAGTTTTTTTTTCATGAGCATACTGTCGATGGCCGAATGAATTTACTCCAATAATACTGGTCCTAAAATTCCCCCAAAATGTACTAACAGTCCAGGTAGAATGCCATCCGGGACAGGTGTTTTGTAGTAACAGTCCAGGTGGAATGCCATCCGGGCCAGGTGCTTTGTAGTAACAGCTCAGGTGGAATGCCATCCGGGCCAGGTGCTTTGTAGTAACAGCTCAGGGGGAATGCCATCCGGGCCAGGTGCTTTGTAGTAACAGCTCAGGTGGAATGCCATCCGGGCCAGGTGCTTTGTAGTAACAGCTCAGGGGGAATGCCATCCGGGCCAGGTGCTTTGTAGTAACAGCTCAGGTGGAATGCCATCCGGGCCAGGTGCTTTGTAGTAACAGCTCAGGGGGAATGCCATCCGGGCCAGGTGCTTTGTAGTAACAGCTCAGGTGGAATGCCATCCGGGACAGGTGATTTGTAGTAACAGCTCAGGTGGAATGCCATCCGGGACAGGTCATTTGTAGTAACAGCTCAGGTGGAATGCCATCCGGTAATAGGTGGTTTGTAATAACAGCTCAGGTGGAATGCCACCCGGGACATGTGATTTGTAGTAACAGCTCAGGTGGAATGCCATCCGGGACAGGTGTTTTGTTGTAACAGCTCAGGTGGAATGCCATCCGGGACAGGTGATTTGTAGTAACAGCTCAGGTGGAATGCCATCCGGGACAGGTGTTTGTTGTAACAGCTCAGGTGGAATGCCATCCGGTAATAGGTGGTTTGTAATAACAGCTCAGGTGGAATGCCACCCGGGACATGTGATTTGTAGTAACAGCTCAGGTGGAATGCCATCCGGGACAGGTGTTTTGTTGTAACAGCTCAGGTGGAATGCCATCCGGGACAGGTGATTTGTAATAACAGCTCAGGTGGAATGCCATCCGGGACAGGTGTTTGTTGTAACAGCTCAGGTGGAATGCCATCCGGGACAGGTGATTTGTAGTAACAACTCAGGGGGAATGCCATCCGGGCCAGGTGTTTTGTTGTAAC
>NW_025748286.1:32500-37479 GCF_021184085.1 Oncorhynchus gorbuscha | reverse complement strand
TTTTCTTTGTTACACACCAAGAGTTAGAGAGGAAGTGAGGGGGGCCATTGAGGCCGTGCTGTGGGTCACATGATCCTGGTCCTCTGGACATCCATTGAGCTGAATCATATATGCTGACATATCAGTGGCCATTTTATCATGCGTTCCACCCAAATGACCTGTTGTTAGCCTGATCCTAGATCTGTTTGTGCTGTAAAGCCAACTCCTGTGGTCATTGTCATGCTACAAGAAACAGATCTGGGTGGGACCAGGCTAACCTGCCACCCTCATCAACTTTACCAATTGATACCTACTGTCAAGTGTCAATTCCAGTAGTGGTGTGTGGGTAGAATCACCTGGGAAGCCAAGCCAGATAAAAAGCCATATTACAACCTGTGTGTTGTGATAATTGTGTTGTTTGCTCTATAACCTGTCAGTCCATATGTCTTGACAACGTGTTATTTAGGCCTAAAGGCCGAGACAATAAGAGGACACAGTGGCAGAATACATTAAAACACACCTTTGTTTCATCACAAAACCGAAGTCCACAAAGCATATTGTTTCAGATTTCAGTGTGCGTGTGTGCGTGTGCGTGTGCATGTGTGTGTGTGTGTGTGTGTGTGTGGGTGCACATTCATGCAAGTAGAAAACATGTTGACTCACCCTACTTGTAGAGTATTGCCATTCTCCTCTTTCATGTTGAGGAAACGGTCTATGACTCTATCATACAGTACATGTTTTATTTGTTTTGTCCTAGGCTACTTGGCTAAAATACTTGCTCACTAGACTAACTTCCTTTCATGGACAACAATAGGCCAGGCCAGCTAGTTAACATTAACCTACTACATTTAACTACATATTGAACTTCCATCCTCTCAGGTCAAGGGCACAATCTATTAATTAATGGTTGGATCAGAATTGGCCAGTACAGAGAATGAAGTAAAACCACAAGTCCAAATCCCTATCTCCATCCATGGCTAATTTAGGAAAGGGATGATTTTTAGCTAGCTAGCCACCGGAGGACAACAACACAACGACATGCAGCAATACAAGTTGTTTCTGTCAACCAAACTGGCTTCACTTGACTCTTTGTTTTGGTGTTCCAGGACCAATTACAGGTGAGCTCACTCAGTTTAGCTCAACACTGATTGGCTATTATTTACAGGTGAGCTCACTCAGTTTAGCTCAACGCTGATTGGCTATTATTTACAGGCGAGCTCACTCAGTTTAGCTCAACACTGATTGGCTATTATTTACAGGTGAGCTCACTCAGGTTAGCTCAACTCTGATTGGCTATTATTTACAGGTGAGCTCACTCAGTTTAGCTCAACTCTGATTGGCTATTATTTACAGGTGAGCTCACTCAGTTTAGCTCAACACTGATTGGCTATTATTTACTTTTTATCAAGGGAGGCCAAATGCTCGCTGGAATCCTTTGCATTCAATGCTATGCGGTAATAATGTCATACACTTTTGGACCAGACAGCATCTGATAGATGGTCTGGACCAGGTATTCCCAAACTAGGGTACGCACAATGCCGTCGGGGGTACGCCAAATAAAAATGTGATTCACAAATATGATGAACAACATTGATTTGGCTTTAATCGACTGTATATTGGGAGTAATGCCTTTCCTCCGCCATGGTGTGTTATATGTGCAAAAGTACCATCTCACAACTTGATGAAACCTTCACTTTTGCGTAGACATTTAGAAACAAAACATGCCCATTTGAAAAATAAGCCGCAGGAGTTTTTCGAGCGAGAATTAAGATGACTTTCAAGTAGTAAGACATGTATAAAAGCAATAGATACCATGAATAAGAAGGGGCTAGAAGCGTCTTATATGGTGAGCTACTGGCTATTGGCTAGGACAGGCAAGCCCCATACTATTGTGGAGTACTTCATTCTTTAGTCCTGCTGCCGTGGATATGGCTGGAAAAATACTGGGGAAAGGTCCAAAAAACTATACAGACAATGTCTTCATCAAACAACACTGTTTCACGACACATCAGTGACATGGCAGAAGATGTTTTGAAACCATTACTGCTTCACAAACAAGCCAGTGAATTCTATGTGTTACAGCTGGATGAGTCAACAGACGTGGCGGGCCTGGCACAGCTCCTGGTATATGTCTGTTACAGCTGGATGAGTCAACAGACGTGGCGGGCCTGGCACAGCTCCTGGTATATGTCTGTTACAGCTGGATGAGTCAACAGACGTGGCGGGCCTGGCACAGCTCCTGGTATATGTCTGTTACAGCTGGATGAGTCAACAGACGTGGCGGGCCTGGCACAGCTCCTGGTATATGTCTGTTACAGCTGGATGAGTCAACAGACGTGGCGGGCCTGGCACAGCTCCTGGTATATGTCTGTTACAGCTGGATGAGTCAACAGACGTGGCGGGCCTGGCACAGCTCCTGGTATATGTCTGTTACAGCTGGATGAGTCAACAGACGTGGCGGGCCTGGCACAGCTCCTGGTATATGTCTGTTACAGCTGGATGAGTCAACAGACGTGGCGGGCCTGGCACAGCTCCTGGTATATGTCTGTTACAGCTGGATGAGTCAACAGACGTGGTGGGCCTGGCACAGCTCCTGGTATATGTCTGTTACAGCTGGATGAGTCAACAGACGTGGTGGGCCTGGCACAGCTCCTGGTATATGTCTGTTACAGCTGGATGAGTCAACAGACGTGGTGGGCCTGGCACAGCTCCTGGTATATGTCTGTTACAGCTGGATGAGTCAACCGACGTGGTGGGCCTGGCACAGCTCCTGGTATATGTCTGTTACAGCTGGATGAGTCAACAGACGTGGTGGGCCTGGCACAGCTCCTGGTATATGTCTGTTACAGCTGGATGAGTCAACAGACGTGGCGGGCCTGGCACAGCTCCTGGTATATGTCTGTTACAGCTGGATGAGTCAACAGACATGGCGGGCCTGGCACAGCTCCTGGTATATGTGTGTTACATTTATGGGGGGTCAATTAAGGAAGACATCCTCTTCTGGAAACCCCTGGAAACCAGGACAACAGGAGAGGATATTTTTAAAGTACTTGACAGCTTTGTGACGTAAAATAGACTTTGGTGGTCAAGATGTGTTGTTATCTGTACTGATGGCGCAAAGGCCATGACAGGGAGACATAGTGGAGTGGTAACATGCATGCAAGCAGTTGCTCCTGACACCACTTGGGTACACTACAGCATCTACCAAGAGGCTCTTCCTGCCAAGGGAATGCCTGACAGCTTGAAATGTGTTTTGGCACCACAGTGAAAATGATGAACTTTGTTAAAGCAAAGGCCTCTGAACGCTCGTGTATTTTCTGCATTATGCAATGATATGGGCAGCGACCATGGAACGCTTTTACAACAGAAAATATGCTGGTTATCAAGGGGCAAAATATTGACACATTTTTTTAAATTGAGAGACGAGCTTAAAGTTTTCTTTACTGATCATAATTTTTACTTGTCTGACCGCTTGCATCATGACGTGTTTCTCACACGACTGGCCTACCTGAATGATCTGAATCTAGGATTACAGGAACTCTCCGCAACTATATTCAATGTGCGAGACAAAATTGAGGCTCTGATTAAGAAGTTGGAGCTCTTCTCTGTCTGCATTAACTGAGACAACACACAGGTCTCAAGCTTCCGGACAATGTCAAATGTGATATAGTGAATCATCTGAGTGAGTTGGGTACGCAATTACGCCAGTACTTTCCTGAAATGGATGATACAAACAACTGTATTCGTTATCCCTTTCATGCTCTGCCTCCAGTCCACTTACTGATATCTGAACAAGAGAGCCTCATTGAAATTGGAACAAGTGGTTCTGTGAAATTTGAATTTAATCAGAAGCCACTGCCAGATTTACGGCTTGGGCTGCGCTCAGAGTATCCTGCCTTGGCAAATCGAGCTGATATGCCCTTTGCAACCTTGTACCTATGTGAGAGTGGATTCTCGGCCCTCACTAGCATGAAAACTAAATACAGGCACAGAAATGTGTGTGGAAAATTATTTATGACTGAGACTCTCTCCAATACAACATTGCAGAGTTATGTGCATCCTTTCAAGCACACCCTTCTCATTAACCTGTGGTGAGTTACTCACAATTTTCGATGAACAAATAAGGTTTTACATGTAAGATGGCTAAAGAGCAATTATTATTATTATTATTATATTATTATTTGTGCCCTGGTCCTATAAGAGCTCTTTGTCACTTGCCACGAGCCGGGTTGTTACAAAAACTCACACTCATTCTTATGTTTAATACATATCGTATAGTGTATATGATTAGACTACATTTCCCAGTAGAGGTATAGCTATGATTAGACTACATTTCCCAGTAGAGGTATAGCTATGATTAGACGGCATTTCCCAGTAGAGGTATAGCTATGATTAGACTACATTTCCCAGTACAGGTATAGCTATGATTAGACTACATTTCCCAGTAGAGGTATAGCTATGATTAGACTACATTTCCCAGTAGAGGTATAGCTATGATTAGACTACATTTCCCAGTACAGGTATAGCTATGATTAGACGGCATTTCCCAGTAGAGGTATCAATGCCATCCCCCATGTTATTGAGTTGGGCCAGAGCTGTGTGTGTGTGTGTGTGTGTGTGTGTGTGTGTGTGTGTGTGTGTGTGTGTGTGTGTGTGTGTGTGTGTGTGTGTGTGTGTGTGTGTGTGTGTGTGTGTGTGTGTGTGTGTGTGTGTGTGTGTGTGTGTGAGTCAAATAGCTGGGGTTGACTACTTTAGATTATGCTCAGTTCCTGTGAGAGTAGACTAACAGAGGACTTCACACATCACTGACATGCCATTGGCTTTGTCAGCAGTATTGGCAGAATTCTGTCAATTAGCTAATCAATATGTTAATATTGATTTGAGAGAATGTACATTCTTATCTGTCGTGTGTGTGTGTGTGTGTGCGCGTGTGTGCGTGTACGTGCGTGTACGTGAATGTGCGTGCGTGCGTGTGTGTGTGTGCGTGTGTGTGTGTGTGT
>NW_025748286.1:20000-30000 GCF_021184085.1 Oncorhynchus gorbuscha | reverse complement strand
GTATGACCGAAGGTATGTGGGAATGTGGCTCTCTGGTTTGGTGGAGGTCCCTGTCAGAGTGTATGACCGAAGGTATGTGGGAATGTGGGTCTCTGGTTTGGTGGAGGTCCCTGTCAGAGTGTAGACCGAAGGTATGTGGGAATGTGGCTGGTTTGGTGGAGGTCCCTGTCAGAGTGTATGACCGGGAATGGGAATGTGGCTCTCTGGTTTGGTGGAGGTCCCTGTCAGAGTGTAGGACCGAAGGTATGTGGGAATGTGGCTCTCTGGTTTTGGTGGAGGTCCCTGTCAGAGTGTATGACCGAAGGTATGTGGGAATGTGGCTCTCTGGTTTGGTGGAGGTTCCTGTCAGAGTGTATGACCGAAGGTATGTGGGAATGTGGGTCTCTGGTTTGGTGGAGGTCCCTGTCAGAGTGTAGGACCGAAGGTATGTGGGAATGTGGCTCTCTGGTTTGGTGGAGGTCCCTGTCAGAGTGTAGGACCGAAGGTATGTGGGAATGTGGCTCTCTGGTTTGGTGGAGGTCCCTGTCAGAGTGTATGACCGAAGGTATGTGGGAATGTGGCTCTCTGGTTTGGTGGAGGTCCCTGTCAGAGTGTAGGACCGAAGGTATGTGGGAATGTGGCTCTCTGGTTTGGTGGAGGTCCCTGTCAGAGTGTAGGACCAAGGTATGTGGGAATGTGGTTCTCTGGTTTGGTGGAGGTCCCTGTCAGAGTGTATGACCGAAGGTATGTGGGAATGTGGGTCTCTGGTTTGGTGGAGGTCCCTGTCAGAGTGTAGGACCCGAAGGTATGTGGGAATGTGGCTCTCTGGTTTGGTGGAGGTCCCTGTCAGAGTGTATGACCGAAGGTATGTGGGAATGTGGCTCTCTGGTTTGGTGGAGGTCCCTGTCAGAGTGTAGGACCGAAGGTATGTGGGAATGTGGCTCTCTGGTTTGGTGGAGGTCCCTGTCAGAGTGTAGGACCGAAGGTATGTGGGAATGTGGCTCTCTGGTTTGGTGGAGGTCCCTGTCAGAGTGTAGGACCGAAGGTATGTGGGAATGTGGCTCTCTGGTTTGGTGGAGGTCCCTGTCAGAGTGTATGACCGAAGGTATGTGGGAATGTGGTTCTCTGGTTTGGTGGAGGTCCCTGTCAGAGTGTAGGACCGAAGGTATGTGGGAATGTGGCTCTCTGGTTTGGTGGAGGTCCCTGTCAGAGTGTAGACCGAAGGTGAATGTGGGTAGGTGTGTATGGAAGGTATGTGGCTCTCTGGTTTGGTGGAGGTCCCTGTCAGAGTATATGACCGAAGGTATGTGGGAATGTGGGTCTCTGGTTTGGTGGAGGTCCCTGTCAGAGTGTATGACCGAAGGTATGTGGGAATGTGGCTCTCTGGTTTGGTGGAGGTCCCTGTCAGAGTGTATGACCGAAGGTATGTGGGAATGTGGCTCTCTGGTTTGGTGGAGGTCCCTGTCAGAGTGTATGACCGAAGGTATGTGGGAATGTGGCTCTCTGGTTTGGTGGAGGTCCCTGTCAGAGTGTAGGACCCCGAAGGTATGTGGGAATGTGGCTCTCTGGTTTGGTGGAGGTCCCTGTCAGAGTGTATGACCGAAGGTATGTGGGAATGTGGCTCTCTGGTTTGGTGGAGGTCCCTGTCAGAGTGTATGACAGAAGGTATGTGGGAATGTGGTTCTCTCTGGTTTGGTGGAGGTCCTGTCAGAGTGTATGACCGAAGGTATGTGGGAATGTGGCTTCTCTGGTTTGGTGGAGGTCCCTGTCAGAGTGTAGGACCGAAGGTATGTGGGAATGTGGCTCTCTGGTTTGGTGGAGGTCCCTGTCAGAGTGTATGACCGAAGGTATGTGGGAATGTGGCTCTCTGGTTTGGTGGAGGTCCCTGTCAGAGTGTATGACCGAAGGTATGTGGGAATGTGGCTCTCTGGTTTGGTGGAGGTCCCTGTCAGAGTGTAGGACCGAAGGTATGTGGGAATGTGGCTCTCTGGTTTGGTGGAGGTCCCTGTCAGAGTGTATGACCGAAGGTATGTGGGAATGTGGTTCTCTGGTTTGGTGGAGGTCCCTGTCAGAGTGTATGACCGAAGATATGTGGGAATGTGGCTCTCTGGTTTGGTGGAGGTCCCTGTCAGAGTATATGACCGAAGGTATGTGGGAATGTGGCTCTCTGGTTTGGTGGAGGTCCCTGTCAGAGTGTAGGACCGAAGGTATGTGGGAATGTGGGTCTCTGGTTTGGTGGAGGTCCCTGTCAGAGTGTAGGACCGAAGGTATGTGGGAATGTGGCTCTCTGGTTTGGTGGAGGTCCCTGTCAGAGTGTAGGACCGAAGGTATGTGGGAATGTGGCTCTCTGGTTTGGTGGAGGTTCCTGTCAGAGTGTAGGACCGAAGGTATGTGGGAATGTGGCTCTCTGGTTTGGTGGAGGTCCCTGTCAGAGTGTATGACCGAAGGTATGTGGGAATGTGGTTCTCTGGTTTGGTGGAGGTCCCTGTCAGAGTGTATGACCGAAGGTATGTGGGAATGTGGCTCTCTGGTTTGGTGGAGGTCCCTGTCAGAGTGTAGGACTGAAGGTATGTGGGAATGTGGCTCTCTGGATTGGTGGAGGTCCCTGTCAGAGTGTATGACCGAAGGTATGGGAATGTGGCTCTCTGGTTTTGAGGTCCCTGTCAGAGTGTATGACCGAAGGTATGTGGGAATGTGGCTCTCTGGTTTGGTGGAGGTCCCTGTCAGAGTGTAGGACCGAAGGTATGTGGGAATGTGGCTCTCTGGTTTGGTGGAGGTCCCTGTCAGAGTGTATGACCGAAGGTATGTGGGAATGTGGCTCTCTGGTTTGGTGGAGGTCCCTGTCAGAGTGTAGGACCGAAGGTATGTGGGAATGTGGCTCTCTGGTTTGGTGGAGGTCCCTGTCAGAGTGTATGACCGAAGGTATGTGGGAATGTGGCTCTCTGGTTTGGTGGAGGTTCCTGTCAGAGTGTATGACCGAAGGTATGTGGGAATGTGGGTCTCTGGTTTGGTGGAGGTCCCTGTCAGAGTGTAGGACCGAAGGTATGTGGGAATGTGGCTCTCTGGTTTGGTGGAGGTCCCTGTCAGAGTGTAGGACCGAAGGTATGTGGGAATGTGGCTCCTGGAGGTCCCTGTCAGAGTGTAGGACCGAAGGTATGTGGGAATGTGGCTCTCTGGTTTGGTGGAGGTCCCTGTCAGAGTGTAGGACCGAAGGTATGTGGGAATGTGGCTCTCTGGTTTGGTGGAGGTCCCTGTCAGAGTGTAGGACAGAAGGTATGTGGAATGTGGCTCTCTGGTTTTGGTGGAGGTCCCTGTCAGAGTGTATGACCGAAGGTATGTGGAATGTGGGTCTCTGGTTTGGTGGAGGTCCCTGTCAGAGTGTAGGACCGAAGGTATGTGGGAATGTGGCTCTCTGGTTTGGTGGAGGTCCCTGTCAGAGTGTATGACCGAAGGTATGTGGGAATGTGGCTCTCTGGTTTGGTGGAGGTCCCTGTCAGAGTGTAGGACCGAAGGTATGTGGGAATGTGGCTCTCTGGTTTGGTGGAGGTCCCTGTCAGAGTGTAGGACCAAGGTATGTGGGAATGTGGCTCTCTGGTTTGGTGGAGGTCCTGTCAGAGTGTAGGACCGAAGGTATGTGGGAATGTGGCTCTCTGGTTTGGTGGAGGTCCCTGTCAGAGTGTATGACCGAAGGTATGTGGGAATGTGGGTCTCTGGTTTGGTGGAGGTCCCTGTCAGAGTGTAGGACCGAAGGTATGTGGGAATGTGGCTCTCTGGTTTGGTGGAGGTCCCTGTCAGAGTGTATGACCGAAGGTATGTGGGAATGTGGGTCTCTGGTTTGGTGGAGGTCCCTGTCAGAGTGTATGACAGAAGGTATGTGGGAATGTGGCTCTCTGGTTTGGTGGAGGTCCCTGTCAGGTGTATGACCGAAGGTATGTGGGAATGTGGGTCTCTGGTTTGGTGGAGGTCCCTGTCAGAGTGTAGGACCCGAAGGTATGTGGGAATGTGGGTCTCTGGTTTGGTGGAGGTCCCTGTCAGAGTGTATGACCGAAGGTATGTGGGAATGTGGCTCTCTGGTTTGGTGGAGGTCCCTGTCAGAGTGTAGGACCGAAGGTATGTGGGAATGTGGCTCTCTGGTTTGGTGGAGGTCCCTGTCAGAGTGTATGACCAAAGGTATGTGGGAATGTGGCTCTCTGGTTTGGTGGAGGTTCCTGTCAGAGTGTATGACCGAAGGTATGTGGGAATGTGGGTCTCTGGTTTGGTGGAGGTCCCTGTCAGAGTGTAGGACCGAAGGTATGTGGGAATGTGGCTCTCTGGTTTGGTGGAGGTCCCTGTCAGAGTGTAGGACCGAAGGTATGTGGGAATGTGGCTCTCTGGTTTGGTGGAGGTCCCTGTCAGAGTGTATGACCGAAGGTATGTGGGAATGTGGCTCTCTGGTTTGGTGGAGGTCCCTGTCAGAGTGTATGGACCGAAGGTATGTGGGAATGTGGCTCTCTGGTTTGGTGGAGGTCCCTGTCAGAGTGTAGGACCGAAGGTATGTGGGAATGTGGCTCTCTGGTTTGGTGGAGGTCCCTGTCAGAGTGTATGACCGAAGGTATGTGGGAATGTGGCTCTCTGGTTTGGTGGAGGTCCCTGTCAGAGTGTATGACCGAAGGTATGTGGGAATGTGGCTCTCTGGTTTGGTGGAGGTCCCTGTCAGAGTGTATGACCGAAGGTATGTGGGAATGTGGCTCTCTGGTTTGGTGGAGGTTCCTGTCAGAGTGTATGACCGAAGGTATGTGGGAATGTGGCTCTCTGGTTTGGTGGAGGTCCCTGTCAGAGTGTAGGACCGAAGGTATGTGGGAATGTGGCTCTCTGGTTTTGGTGGAGGTCCCTGTCAGAGTGTATGACCGAAGGTATGTGGGAATGTGGCTCTCTGGTTTTGGTGGAGGTCCCTGTCAGAGTGTATGACCGAAGGTATGTGGGAATGTGGCTCTCTGGTTTGGTGGAGGTCCCTGTCAGAGTGTAGGACCGAAGGTATGTGGGAATGTGGCTCTCTGGTTTGTTGGAGGTCCCTGTCAGAGTGTATGACCGAAGGTATGTGGGAATGTGGCTCTCTGGTTTGGTGGAGGTCCCTGTCCAGTGTGTATGACCGAAGGTATGTGGGAATGTGGCTCTCTGGTTTGGTGGAGGTCCCTGTCAGAGTGTATGACCGAAGGTATGTGGGAATGTGGCTCTCTGGTTTGGTGGAGGTCCCTGTCAGAGTGTATGACCGAAGGTATGTGGGAATGTGGCTCTCTGGTTTGGTGGAGGTTCCTGTCAGAGTGTATGACCAGGGTATGTGGGAATGTGGCTCTCTGGTTTGGTGGAGGTCCCTGTCAGAGTGTAGGACCGAAGGTATGTGGGGAATGTGGCTCTCTGGTTTGGTGGAGGTCCCTGTCAGAGTGTATGACCGAAGGTATGTGGGAATGTGGCTCTCTGGTTTGGTGGAGGTTCCTGTCAGAGTGTATGACCTAAGGTATGTGGGAATGTGGCTCTCTGGTTTGGTGGAGGTCCCTGTCAGAGTGTAGGACCGAAGGTATGTGGGAATGTGGCTCTCTGGTTTGGTGGAGGTCCCTGTCAGAGTGTATGACCGAAGTTATGTGGGAATGTGGCTCTCTGGTTTGGTGGAGGTCCCTGTCAGAGTGTATGACCGAAGGTATGTGGGAATGTGGCTCTCTGGTTTGGTGGAGGTCCCTGTCAGAGTGTAGGACCGAAGGTATGTGGGAATGTGGCTCTCTGGTTTGGTGGAGGTCCCTGTCAGAGTGTATGACCGAAGGTATGGGAATGTGGCTCTGGTTTGGTGGAGGTTCCTGTCAGAGTGTATGACCGAAGGTATGTGGGAATGTGGCTCTCTGGTTTGGTGGAGGTCCCTGTCAGAGTGTAGGACCGAAGGTATGTGGGAATGTGGCTCTCTGGTTTGGTGGAGGTCCCTGTCAGAGTGTATGACCGAAGGTATGTGGGAATGTGGCTCTCTGGTTTGGTGGAGGTCCCTGTCAGAGTGTATGACCGAAGGTATGTGGGAATGTGGCTCTCTGGTTTGGTGGAGGTCTATAAGAGTGTAGGACCGAAGGTATGTAGGAATGTGGCTCTCTGGTTTGTTGGAGGTCCCTGTCAGAGTGTATGACCGAAGGTATGTGGGAATGTGGCTCTCTGGTTTGGTGGGAGGTTCCTGTCAGAGTGTATGACCGAAGGTATGTGGGAATGTGCTCTCTGGTTTGGTGGAGGTCCCTGTCAGAGTGTATGACCGGGGTATGTGGGAATGTGGCTCTCTGGTTTGGTGGAGGTCCCTGTCAGAGTGTATGACCGAAGGTATGTGGGAATGTGGCTCTCTGGTTTGGTGGAGGTCCCTGTCAGAGTGTAGGACCGAAGGTATGTGGGAATGTGGCTCTCTGGTTTGGTGGAGGTTCCTGTCAGTGTATGACCGAAGGTATGTGGGAATGTGGCTCTATGGTTTGGTGGAGGTCCCTGTCAGAGTGTAGGACCGAAGGTATGTGGGAATGTGGCTCTCTGTTTTGGTGGAGGTCCCTGTCAGAGTGTAGGACCCGAAAGGTATGTGTGGGCTCTCTGGTTTGGTGGAGGTCCCTGTCAGAGTGTATGACCGAAGGTATGTGGGAATGTGGCTCTCTGGGTTTGGTGGGAGGTCCCTGTCAGAGTGTATGACCCAAGGTATGTGGGAATGTGGCTCTCTGTTTTGGTGGAGGTCCCTGTCAGAGTGTAGGTTGAGGAAGGTATGTGGGAATGTGGCTCTCTGGTTTGGTGGAGGTCCCTGTCAGAGTGTATGACCGAAGGTATGTGGGAATGTGGCTCTCTGGTTTTGGTGGGAGGTCCCTGTCAGAGTGTAGGCCAAGGTATGTGGGAATGTGGCTCTCTGGTTTGGTGGAGGTCCCTGTCAGAGTGTAGGACCGAAGGTATGTGGGAATGTGGCTCTCTGGTTTGGTGGAGGTCCCTGTCAGAGTGTAGCACCGAAGGTATGTGTGGGAATGTGGCTCTCTGTTTTGTATGCCTCTCTCAAGATGTACAGCAAACAATGAAAATAACATGGATTTAAACAGGGACATTCCAGATGTTAAAAACACTTAGCGTTGTCTGGACATGAACACTTCAATAGGGACCTGAAGGGAGAATGGACAGCTCAATGGTTTTGGAAAACATATTCCGTCTCGGCCTACATAATACCTAT
The DNA here is from genome assembly GCF_021184085.1 of Oncorhynchus gorbuscha. Lineage (NCBI taxonomy): Eukaryota > Metazoa > Chordata > Actinopteri > Salmoniformes > Salmonidae > Oncorhynchus > Oncorhynchus gorbuscha. Next base: position 22,823 of record NW_025748286.1, on the reverse strand, counting down.
TCATTGCACATGGTTTGTAGTAACCCCTTGCTCCAACCTTGGCCTGAGGGTGGGTAGGGAGTTGCTCAACCTTGGCCTGAGGGTGGGTAGAAGCTGCTCCAACCTTGGCCTGAGGGTGGGTAGGAGTTGCTCAACCTTGGCCTGAGGGTGGGTAGGAGTTGCTCCCAACCTTGGCCTGAGGGTGGGTAGGAGTTGCTCCAACCTTGGCCTGAGGGGTGGGTAGGGAGTTGCTCCAACCTTGGCCTGAGGGTGGGTAGGAGTTGCTCCAACCTTGGCCTGAGGGTGGTAGGAGTTGCTCCAACCTTGGCCTGAGGGTGGGTAGGAGTTGCTCAACCTTGGCCTGAGGGTGGGTAGAAGTTGCTCCAACCTTGGCCTGAGGGTGGCAGGAGTTGCTCCAACCTTGGCCTGAGGGGGTGGGTAGGAGTTGCTCCAACCTTGGCCTGAGGGTGGGTAGGAGTTGCTCCAACCTTGGCCTGAGGGTGGCAGGGGGTTGCCCAACCATGGCCTGGGAGGGTGGCAGGAGTTGCTCCAACCTTGGCCTGAGGGTGGGTAGGTAGGAGTTGCTCCAACCTTGGCCTGGGTAGGAGTTACTTATCCACCCTCCTGAATAATAGATAGGAATTAGGGAAGATCAATACCTAATCAGTTCCTTACCTAATTCCAAGCAGTATGTGGCGTGTTAAAGAGGAACTCCTGTGAAGACGAGCCTCTTCCATTTCAATATCTGTTCAGAGGTTCTGGTTATAGTTCTGTAGATCTGTGTCGGTCCAAAAACACTTGAATCTAGATCTGAGTCTGAACTATCAGAACAAGGCTGGAATGGAATTGAAAAACAAAGATAGAACATGCACGACTATTGTGTGTGCTAGTTCTTGAGTGTGTGTGTGTATGTGTCCTATTTGACTCTCCCTGGACTCCCCCTCTGAAGGACATTGATCCCCCCCCCACCCAACCACAGACTCTAATTCCTCTCTGATTACCATTCCACCGCTGTGACTGGTAATTAAACCTGGGAGGATAACAAGGTCACTAGCCAGGTCAGAGGGAAAGGTCACAGCATCAAACACACACACACACACACACACACACGAACGCACAACCACACACACAAACACGAACATGCACACATGCAGAAGAGGAGGTTCTCCTGTTTCTCACGACACTTCACAATAGAAAAATACTTCTAAGTTCAAGATTAGCCTGCAAGTTTATGTTGTGGTGAACCACAGAACCTCTGACCACCCCCACCCCCAACACCACCACCCTGACCAACTCTCTCTCCACTCCCAACACCACCACCCTGACCAACTCTCTCTCCACTCCCAACACCACCACCCTGGGACTAACTTCTCTCCACTCCCAACACCACCACCCTGACCAACTCTCTCTCCACTCCCATCCACCACCACCCGCTCTCTATCCCTGCTCTCTCTGTCTCTCTCCTGCTCTCTGTGTCTGTCCCTGCTCTCTGTCCCTGCTCTCTATCCCTGCTCTCTGTCTCTATCCCTGCTCTCTGTCTCTATCCCTGCTCTCGTGTCTGTTCCTGCTCTCTGTCTCTGTCCCTGCTCTCTGTCTCTGCTCTCTGTCTCTGCTCTCTATCCCTGCTCTCTATCCCTGCTCTCTGTCTCTATCCCTGCTGTCTGCTCTCTGTCTCTATCCCTGCTCTCGGTGTCTGTCCCTGCTCTCTGTCTCTGTCCCTCTCTCTGTCTCTGCTCTCTGTCTCTGCTCTCTATCCCTGCTCTCTATCCCTGCTCTCTGTCTCTATCTCTGCTCTCTGCTCTCTATCCCTGCTCTCTGTCTCTATCCCTGCTCTCTGCTCTCTGTCTCTATCCCTGCTCTCTGTCTCTGTCCCTGCTCTCTGTCTCTATCCCTGCTCTCTGCTCTCTATCCCTGCTCTCTGCTCTCTGTCTCTATCCCTGCTCTCTGCTCTCTGTCTCTATCCCTGCTCTCTGCTCTCTGTCTCTATCCCTGCTCTCTGCTCTCTATCCCTGCTCTCTGCTCTCTGTCTCTATCCCTGCTCTCTGCTCTCTGTCTCTATCCCTGCTCTCTGCTCTCTGTCTCTATCCCTGCTCTCTGCTCTCTGTCTCTATCCCTGCTCTCTGCTCTCTGTCTCTATCCCTGCTCTCTGTCTCTGTCCCTGCTCTCAGTCTCTATCCCTGCTCTCTGTCTTTATCCCTGCTCTCTGCTCTCTATCCCTGCTCTCTGCTCTCTCTATCCCTGCTCTCTGTCTCTATCCCTGCTCTCTGCTCTCTATCCCTGCTCTCTGTCTCTGTCCCTGCTCTCTGTCTCTGTCCATGCTCTCTGTCTCTATCCCTGCTCTCTGCTCTCTGTCTCTATCCCTGCTCTCTGTCTCTGTCCCTGCTCTCTCTGTCTCTATCCCTGCTCTCTGCTCTCTATCCCTGCTCTCTGCTCTCTGTCTCTATCCCTGCTCTCTGCTCTCTGTCTCTATCCCTGCTCTCTGCTCTCTGTCTCTCTATCCCTGCTCTCTGCTCTCTGTCTCTATCCCTGCTCTCTGCTCTCTGTCTCTATCCCTGCTCTCTGCTCTCTGTCTCTGTCCCCTGCCTCTGCTCTCTGTCTCTATCCCTGCTCTCTGCTCTCTGTCTCTGTCCCTGCTCTCTGTCTCTATCCCTGCTCTCTGCTCTCTATCCCTGCTCTCTGCTCTCTGTCTCTATCCTGCTCTCTGCTCTCTGTCTCTATCCCTGCTCTCTGCTCTCTGTCTCTATCCCTGCTCTCTGCTCTCTGTCTCTATCCCTGCTCTCTGCTCTCTGTCTCTATCCCTGCTCTCTGCTCTCTGTCTCTGTCCCTGCTCTCAGTCTCTATCCC
>NW_025748286.1:0-15000 GCF_021184085.1 Oncorhynchus gorbuscha | reverse complement strand
TATAAAGCTGATATAACGCTGATATAACGCTGATATAACTCTGATATAACGCTGATATAAAGCTGATATAACGCTGATATAACGCTGATATAACTCTGATATAACGGTGATATAACGCTGATATAACTCTGATATAAAGCTGATATAACGCTGATATAAAGCTGATATAAAGCTGATATAAAGCTGATATAAAGCTGATATAAAGCTGATATAACGCTGATATAAAGCTGATATAAAGCTGATATAAAGCTGATATAAAGCTGATATAACTCTGATATAAAGCTGATATAACGCTGATATAAAGCTGATATAAAGCTGATATAACTCTGATATAAAGCTGATATTACGCTGATATAAAGCTGATATAAAGCTGATATAAAGCTGATATAACTCTGATATAAAGCTGATATAACGCTGATATAAAGCTGATATAAAGCTGATATAACTCTGATATACAGCTGATATAAAGCTGATATAAACGCTGATATAAAGCTGATATAAAGCTGATATAACGCTGATATAAAGCTGATATAAAGCTGATATAACTCTGATATAAAGCTGATATAAAGCTGATATAACTCTGATATAAAGCTGATATAAAGCTGATATAACTCTGATATAAAGCTGATATAACGCTGATATAAAGCTGATATAAAGCTGATATAACTCTGATATACAGCTGATATAAAGCTGATATAACGCTGATATAAAGCTGATATAAAGCTGAAATAACGCTGATATAAAGCTGATATAAAGCTGATATAAAGCTGATATAAAGCTGATATAAAGCTGATATAAAGCTGATATAGCTGATATAAAGCTGATATAACGCTGATATAACTCTGATATAAAGCTGATATAAAGCTGAAATAACGCTGATATAAAGCTGATATAACTCTGATATAAAGCTGATATAAAGCTGATATAAAGCTGATATAAAGCTGATATAAAGCTGATATAAAGCTGATATAACTCTGATATAAAGCTGATATAACGCTGATATAACTCTGATATAAAGCTGATATAAAGCTGAAATAACGCTGATATAAAGCTGATATAACTCTGATATAAAGCTGATATAAAGCTGAAATAACGCTGATATAAAGCTGATATAAAGCTGATATAAAGCTGATATAGCGCTGATATAAAGCTGATATAAAGCTGATATAGCGCTGATATAAAGCTGATATAACTCTGATATAACTCTGATATAAAGCTGATATAACGCTGATATAACTCTGATATAACGCTGATATAACTCTGATATAAAGCTGATATAACGCTGATATAACGCTGATATAACGCTGATATAAAGCTGATATAAAGCTGATATAACTCTGATATAAACGCTGATATAACTCTGATATAAAGCTGATATAACGCTGATATAACGCTGATATAAAGCTGATATAAAGCTGATATAACGCTGATATAACTCTGATATAACGCTGATATAACTCTGATATAAAGCTGATATAAAGCTGATATAACTCTGATATAACTCTGATATAACGCTGATATAACTCTGATATAACTCTGATATAAAGCTGATATAAAGCTGATATAAAGCTGATATACAGCTGATATAACGCTGATATAAAGCTGATATAACTCTGATATACAGCTGATATAACGCTGATATAAAGCTGATATAAAGCTGATATAACTCTGATATAACGCTGATATAACGCTGATATAACGCTGATATAAAGCTGATATAACGCTGATATACAGCTGATATAAAGCTGATATAACGCTGATATAACTCTGATATACAGCTGATATAACTCTGATATAACGGTGATATAAAGCTGATATAAAGCTGATATAACGCTGATATACAGCTGATATAACGCTGATATACAGCTGATATACAGCTGATATAAAGCTGATATAACGCTGATATAACTCTGATATACAGCTGATATACAGCTGATATAAAGCTGATATAAAGCTGATATAACGCTGATATACTGCTGATATAAAGCTGATATAACGCTGATATACAGCTGATATACAGCTGATATAAAGCTGATATAAAGCTGATATAACGCTGATATAAAGCTGATATAAAGCTGATATAACTCTGATATACAGCTGATATAAAGCTGATATAACGCTGATATAAAGCTGATATAAAGCTGATATAAAGCTGATATAACTCTGATATAAAGCTGATATTACGCTGATATAACGCTGATATAAAGCTGATATAAAGCTGATATAAAGCTGATATAACTCTGATATAAAGCTGATATAACGCTGATATAAAGCTGATATAAAGCTGATATAACTCTGATATACAGCTGATATAAAGCTGATATAACGCTGATATAAAGCTGATATAAAGCTGAAATAACGCTGATATAAAGCTGATATAAAGCTGATATAAAGCTGATATAAAGCTGATATAAAGCTGATATAAAGCTGATATAGCGCTGATATAAAGCTGATATAACGCTGATATAACTCTGATATAAAGCTGATATAAAGCTGAAATAACGCTGATATAAAGCTGATATAACTCTGATATAAAGCTGATATAAAGCTGATATAAAGCTGATATAAAGCTGATATAAAGCTGATATAAAGCTGATATAACTCTGATATAAAGCTGATATAACGCTGATATAACTCTGATATAAAGCTGATATAAAGCTGAAATAACGCTGATATAAAGCTGATATAACTCTGATATAAAGCTGATATAAAGCTGAAATAACGCTGATATAAAGCTGATATAAAGCTGATATAAAGCTGATATAAAGCTGATATAAAGCTGATATAAAGCGATATAGCGCTGATATAAAGCTGATATAACTCTGATATAAAGCTGATATAACGCTGATATAACTCTGATATAACGCTGATATAACTCTGATATAAAGCTGATATAACGCTGATATAACGCTGATATAAAGCTGATATAAAGCTGATATAAAGCTGATATAAAGCTGATATAACTCTGATATAAAGCTGATATAAACGCTGATATAACTCTGATATAACGCTGATATAACTCTGATATAAAGCTGATATAACGCTGATATAACGCTGATATAAAGCTGATATAAAGCTGATATAACTCTGATATAACGCTGATATAACTCTGATATAAAGCTGATATAACGCTGATATAACGCTGATATAAAGCTGATATAAAGCTGATATAACGCTGATATAACTCTGATATAACGCTGATATAACTCTGATATAAAGCTGATATAAAGCTGATATAACTCTGATATAACTGATATGATATAACTCTGATATAACTCTGATATAAAGCTGATATAAAGCTGATATAAAGCTGATATACAGCTGATATAACGCTGATATAAAGCTGATATAACTCTGATATACAGCTGATATAACGCTGATATAACTCTGATATAAAGCTGATATAAAGCTGATATAACTCTGATATAACGCTGATATAACGATATAAAGCTGATATAACTCTGATATACAGCTGATATAAACGCTGATATAACTCTGATATAAAGCTGATATAAAGCTGATATAACTCTGATATAACGCTGATATAACGCTGATATAACGCTGATATAAAGCTGATATAACGCTGATATACAGCTGATATAAAGCTGATATAACGCTGATATAACTCTGATATACAGCTGATATAACTCTGATATAACGGTGATATAAAGCTGATATAAAGCTGATATAACGCTGATATAAGCTGATATAACAGCTGATATACAGCTGATATACAGCTGATATAAAGCTGATATAACGCTGATATAACTCTGATATACAGCTGATATACAGCTGATATAAAGCTGATATAAAGCTGATATAAATATACTGCTGATATAAAGCTGATATAACTGATATACAGCTGATATACAGCTGATATAAAGCTGATATAAAGCTGATATAAAGCTGATATAAAGCTGATATAAAGCTGATATAACTCTGATATACAGCTGATATAAAGCTGATATAACTCTGATATAAAGCTGATATAAAGCTGATATAACGCTGATATAAAGCTGATATAAAGCTGATATAACGCTGATATACAGCTGATATAAAGCTGATATAACTCTGATATACAGCTGATATACGCTGATAAAGCTGATATAAAGCTGATATAACGCTGATATAAAGCTGATATAAAGCTGATATAACTCTGATATAACGCTGATATAACTCTGATATAACGCTGATATAACGCTGATATAACGCTGATATAACTCTGATATAACGGTGATATAACGCTGATATAACTCTGATATAACGCTGATATAACGCTGATATAACGGTGATATAACGCTGATATAACGCTGATATAACGCTGATATAACGCTGATATAACGGTGATATAACGCTGATATAACTCTGATATAACTCTGATATAACGCTGATATAACGCTGATATAACGCTGATATAACGCTGATATAACTCTGATATAAAGCTGATATAACTCTGATATACAGCTGATATAAAGCTGATATAACTCTGATATAAAGCTGATATACATATAACTCTGATATAGCTGATATAACTCTGATATAAAAGCTGATATAACGCTGATATACAGCTGATATAAAGCTGATATAAAGCTGATATAACTCTGATATAAAGCTGATATAACTCTGATATAAAGCTGATATAAGCTGATATAGCAGCTGATATAAAGCTGATATAAAGCTGATATAACTCTGATATAAACGCTGATATAACTCTGATATAAAGCTGATATACATATAACGCTGATATAAAGCTGATATAAAGCTGATATAAAGCTGATATAACTCTGATATAACGCTGATATAACTCTGATATAGCGGTGATATAAAGCTGATAAAGCTGATATAACGCTGATATAAGCTGATTATATATAACGCTGATATACAGCTGATAACAAAGCTGATATAACGCTGATATAACTCTGATATACAGCTGATATAAAGCTGATATAAAGCTGATATAACGCTGATATACAGCTGATATACAGCTGATATAAAGCTGATATAAAGCTGATATACTGCTGATATAAAGCTGATATAAAGCTGATATAAAGCTGATATAACTCTGATATACAGCTGATATAACTCTGATATACAGCTGATATAACGCTGATATAAGCTGATATAAAGCTGATATAAATATAACTCTGATATACAGCTGATATAACTTGATATAACGTGATATAAAGCTGCTGATATAACGCATGATATACAGCTGATATAGCTGATATACAGCTGATATACAGCTGATATAAAGCTGATATAACGCTGATATAACTCTGATATACAGCTGATATACAGCTGATATAAAGCTGATATAAAGCTGATATAACGCTGATAAGCTGATATAAAGCTGATATAACTCAGCTGATATACAGCTGATATAAAGGATATAAAGCTGATATAGCGCTGATATAAAGCTGATATAAAGCTGTTGCTCTGATATACAGCTGATATAACGCTGATATAAAGCTGATATAAAGCTGATATAACGCTGATATAAAGCTGATATAAAGCTGATATAACGCTGATATACAGCTGATATAGCTTGATATACTTAGCTGATATAAAAGTAATAAAGCTGATAAAGCTGATATAACGCTGATAAAAGCTGATATAAAGCTGATATAACTCTGATATAACGCTGATATAACGCTGATATAAAGCTGATATAAAGCTGATATAAAGCTGATATAACTCTGATATAACGGTGATATAACGCTGATATAACTCTGATATAACGCTGATAAAAGCTGATATAAAGCTGATATAACTCTGATATAACGCTGATATAGCGCTGATATAAAGCTGATATAACGCTGATATAACGCTGATATAACTCTGATATAACTCTGATATAGCTGATATAACTCTCTGATATAAAGCTGATATAACTCTGATATAAAGCTGATATAACGCTGATATAAAGCTGATATAAAGCTGATATAACTCTGATATAAAGCTGATATAACGCTGATATAACTCTGATATAACGCTGATATAACTCTGATATAAAGCTGATATAAACGCTGATATAACGCTGATATAAAGCTGATATAAAGCTGATATAACTCTGATATAACGCTGATATAACTCTGATATAAAGCTATATAGCAGCTGATATAACGCTGATATAAAGCTGATATAAAGCTGATATAACTCTGATATAACGCTGATATAACTCTGATATAAAGCTGATATAACGCTGATATAACGCTGATATAAAGCTGATATAAAGCTGATATAACGCTGATATAACTCTGATATAACGCTGATATAACTCTGATATAAAGCTGATATAAAGCTGATATAACTCTGATATAACTCTGATATAAAGCTGATATAAAGCTGATATAACTCTGATATAACGCTGATATAACGCTGATATAACGCTGATATAAAGCTGATATAACGCTGATATACAGCTGATATAAAGCTGATATAACGCTGATATAACTCTGATATACAGCTGATATAACTCTGATATAACGGTGATATAAAGCTGATATAAAGCTGATATAACGCTGATATACAGCTGATATAGCAGCTGATATAACGCTGATATACAGCTGATATAAAGCTGATATAGCGCTGATATAACTCTGATATACAGCTGATATACAGCTGATATAAAGCTGATATAAAGCTGATATACAGCTGATATACAGCTGATATAAAGCTGATATAAAGCTGATATAACGCTGATATACTGCTGATATAAAGCTGATATTACGCTGATATACAGCTGATATACAGCTGATATAAAGCTGATATAAAGCTGATATAACGCTGATATAAAGCTGATATAAAGCTGATATAACTCTGATATACAGCTGATATAAAGCTGATATAACGCTGATATAAAGCTGATATAAAGCTGATATAAGCAGCTGATATAAAGCTGATATAAAGCTGATATAACGCTGATATAAAGCTGATATACAGCTGATATACAGCTGATATAAAAGCTGATATAAAGCTGATATAACGCTGATATAAAGCTGATATAAAGCTGATATAACTCTGATATAACGCTGATATAACGCTGATATAAAGCTGATATAAAGCTGATATAAAGCTGATATAACTCTGATATAACTCTGATATAACTCTGCTGATATAAAGCTGATATAAAGCTGATATAACTCTGATATAACGCTGATATAACGCTGATATAAAGCTGATATAACGGTGATATAACGCTGATATAACTCTGATATAACTCTGATATAACGGTGATATAACGCTGATATAACTCTGATATAAAGCTGATATAACTCTGATATAAAGCTGATATAACGCTGATATAAAGCTGATATAAAGCTGATATAACTCTGATATAACTCTGATATAAAGCTGATATAAAGCTGATATAAAAGCTGATATACAGCTGATATAACGCTGATATAAAGCTGATATAAAGCTGATATAACTCTGATATACAGCTGATATAAAGCTGATATAACTCTGATATAAAGCTGATATAAAGCTGATATAACTCTGATATAACGCTGATATAATGCTGATATAACGCTGATATAAAGCTGATATAACGCTGATATACAGCTGATATAAAGCTGATATAGCGCTGATATAACTCTGATATACAGCTGATATAACTCTGATATAACGGTGATATAAAGCTGATATAAAGCTGATATAACGCTGATATACAGCTGATATAGCAGCTGATATACAGCTGATATACAGCTGATATAAAGCTGATATAACACTGATATAACTCTGATATACAGCTGATATACAGCTGATATAAAGCTGATATAACGCTGATATACAGCTGATATACAGCTGATATAAAGCTGATATAAAGCTGATATAACGCTGATATACAGCTGATATAAAGCTGATATAACGCTGATATACAGCTGATATACAGCTGATATAAAGCTGATATAAAGCTGATATAACGCTGATATAAAGCTGATATAAAGCTGATATAACTCTGATATACAGCTGATATAAAGCTGATATAACGCTGATATAAAGCTGATATAAAGCTGATATAACGCTGATATAAAGCTGATATAAAGCTGATATAAGCGCATGATATACAGCTGATATAAAGCTGATATAACGCTGATATACAGCTGATATACAGCTGATATAAAGCTGATATAAAGCTGATATAACGCGATATAAAGCTGATATAAAAGCTGATATAACTCTGATATAACGCTGATATAACGCTGATATAAAGCTGATATAAAGCTGATATAAAGCTGATATAACTCTGATATAGCGGTGATATAACGCTGATATAACTCTGATATAACGCTGATATAAAGCTGATATAAAAGCTGATATAACTCTGATATAACGCTGATATAACGCTGATATAAAGCTGATATAGCGGTGATATAACGCTGATATAACTCTGATATAACTCTGATATAACGGTGATATAACGCTGATATAACTCTGATATAAAGCTGATATAACTCTGATATAAAGCTGATATAAAGCTGATATAACGCTGATATAGCGCTGATATAAAAACTGATATAGCGCTGATATAAAGCTGATATAAAGCTGATATAACTCTGATATAAAGCTGATATAAAGCTGATATAACGCTGATATGGCGCTGATATAAAGCTGATATAGCGCTGATATAAAGCTGATATAACGCTGATATAAAGCTGATATAACGCTGATATAGCATTGATATAGCTGATATAAAGCTGATATAACGCTGATATAAAGCTGATATAACGCTGATATAACACTGATATAACTCTGATATAAAATATAAACGCTGATATAACGCTGATATAACTCTGATATAAAGCTGATATAACTCTGATATAAAGCTGATATAACGCTGATATAACGCTGATATAAAGCTGATATAAAGCTGATATAACTCTGATATAAGCTGATATAACTCTGATATAAAGCTGATATAAAGCTGATATAACGCTGATATAAAGCTGATATAAAGCTGATATAACGCTGATATAACTCTGATATAACTCTCTGATATAAAGCTGATATAAAGCTGATATAACTCTGATATAACTGATATAAAGCTGATATAAAGCTGATATAAAGCTGATATAACTGATATAACTGATATAAAGCTGATATAACGCTGATATAAAGCTGATATAACTCTGATATAGCTGATATAAAGCTGATATAACTCTGATATAAAGCTGATATAAAGCTGATATAACTCTGATATAAAGCTGATATAACGCTGATATACAGCTGATATAAAGCTGATATAACGCTGATATAAAGCTGATATAAAGCTGATATAACTCTGATATAACGGTGATATAAAGCTGATATAAAGCTGATATAAAGCTGATATAAAGCTGATATAACGATATACAGCTGATATAACGCTGATATAACAGCTGATATAACAGCTGATATACAGCTGATATAACTCTGATATACAGCTGATATACAGCTGATATAAAGCTGATATAAAGCTGATATAACGCTGATATACAGCTGATATAAAGCTGATATAACTGATATACAGCTGATATACAGCTGATATAAATATAAAGCTGATATAACGCTGATATAACTCTTATCTGATATAAAAGCTGATATAACTGATATAAAGCTGATATAAAGCTGATATAGCATGATATACAGCTGATATAACGCTGATATAAAGCTGCAGCTGATATAAAGCTGATATAACGCTGATATAAAGCTGATATAAAGCTGATATACAGCTGATATAAAGCTGATATAAAGCTGATATAACGCTGATATACTGCTGATATAAAGCTGATATAACGCTGATATAAGCTGATATACTGATATAAAGCTGATATAAAGCTGATATAACGCTGATATAAAGCTGATATAAAGCTGATATAACTCTGATATACAGCTGATATAAAGCTGATATAACGCTGATATAAAGCTGATATAAAGCTGATATAACGCTGATATAAAGCTGATATAAAGCTGATATAGCGCTGATATACAGCTGATATAAAGCTGATATAACTCTGATATACAGCTGATATACAGCTGATATAAAGCTGATATAAAGCTGATATAACGCTGATATAAAGCTGATATAAAGCTGATATAACTCTGATATAACGCTGATATAACGCTGATATAAAGCTGATATAAAGCTGATATAAAGCTGATATAACTCTGATATAACGCTGATATAAAGCTGATATAACTCTGATATAACATATAAAGCTGATATAAAGCTGATATAACTCTGATATAACGCTGATATAACGCTGATATAAAGCTGATATAACGCTGATATAACGCTGATATAACTCTGATATAACTCTGATATAACTCTGATATAAAGCTGATATAACTCTGATATAAAGCTGATATAACGCTGATATAAAGCTGATATAACTCGATATAACTGATATAAAGCTGATATAACTCTGATATACAGCTGATATAAAGCTGATATAACTCTGATATAACGCTGATATAACTCTGATATAAAGCTGATAACTCTGATAACTCTGATATAACTCTGATATAAAGCTGATATAACGCTGATATAACGCTGATATAAAGCTGATATAAAGCTGATATAACGCTGATATAACGCTGATATAACGATATACAGCTGATATAACGCTGATATAACGCTGATATAAAGCTGATATAAAGCATATAACTCTGATATAACTCTGATATAAAGCTGATATAACTCTGATATAACTCTGATATAAAGCTGATATAACTCTGATATACAGCTGATATAAAGCTGATATAACTCTGATATAAAGCTGATTTAACTCTGATATAAAGCTGATATAACTCTGATATACAGCTGATATAAAAACTGATATAACTCTGATATAAAGCTGATATAACTCTGATATATACAGCTGATATAAAGCTGATATAACTCTGATATACAGCTGATATAAAGCTGATATAACTCTGATATACAGCTGATATAAAGCTGATATAACTCTGATATAACTCTGATATAAAGCTGATATAACTCTGATATAACTCTGATATAAAGCTGATATAAAGCTGATATAACGCTGATATACTGCTGATATAAAGCTGATATAACGCTGATATACAGCTGATATACAGCTGATATAAAGCTGATATAAAGCTGATATAACGCTGATATAAAGCTGATATAAAGCTGATATAACTCTGATATACAGCTGATATAAAGCTGATATAACGCTGATATAAAGCTGATATAAAGCTGATATAACGCTGATATAAAGCTGATATAAAGCTGATATAACGCTGATATAAAGCTGATATACAGCTGATATACAGCTGATATAAAGCTGATATAAAGCTGATATAACGCTGATATAAAGCTGATATAAAGCTGATATAACTCTGATATAACGCTGATATAACGCTGATATAAAGCTGATATAAAGCTGATATAAAGCTGATATAACTCTGATATAACGCTGATATAAAGCTGATATAAAGCTGATATAACTCTGATATAACGCTGATATAACGCTGATATAAAGCTGATATAACGGTGATATAACGCTGATATAACTCTGATATAACTCTGATATAACGGTGATATAACGCTGATATAACTCTGATATAAAGCTGATATAACTCTGATATAAAGCTGATATAACGCTGATATAAAGCTGATATAAAGCTGATATAACTCTGATATAACTCTGATATAAAGCTGATATAAAGCTGATATAAAGCTGATATACAGCTGATATAACAGCTGATATAAAGCTGATATAAAGCTGATATAACTCTGATATACAGCTGATATAAAGCTGATATAACTCTGATATAAAGCTGATATAAAGCTGATATAACTCTGATATAACGCTGATATAACGCTGATATAACGCTGATATAAAGCTGATATAACGCTGATATACAGCTGATATAAAGCTGATATAACGCTGATATAACTCTGATATACAGCTGATATAACTCTGATATAACGGTGATATAAAGCTGATATAAAGCTGATATAACGCTGATATACAGCTGATATAACGCTGATATACAGCTGATATACAGCTGATATAAAGCTGATATAACACTGATATAACTCTGATATACAGCTGATATACAGCTGATATAAAGCTGATATAACGCTGATATACAGCTGATATACAGCTGATATAAAGCTGATATAAAGCTGATATAACGCTGATATACTGCTGATATAAAGCTGATATAACGCTGATATACAGCTGATATACAGCTGATATAAAGCTGATATAAAGCTGATATAACGCTGATATAAAGCTGATATAAAGCTGATATAACTCTGATATACAGCTGATATAAAGCTGATATAACGCTGATATAAAGCTGATATAAAGCTGATATAACGCTGATATAAAGCTGATATAAAGCTGATATAACGCTGATATACAGCTGATATAAAGCTGATATAACGCTGATATACAGCTGATATACAGCTGATATAAAGCTGATATAAAGCTGATATAACGCTGATATAAAGCTGATATAAAGCTGATATAACTCTGATATAACAGCTGATATAACGCTGATATAAAGCTGATATAAAGCTGATATAAAGCTGATATAACTCTGATATAACGGTGATATAACGCTGATATAACTCTGATATAACGCTGATATAAAGCTGATATAAAGCTGATATAACTCTGATATAACGCTGATATAACGCTGATATAAAGCTGATATAACGGTGATATAACGCTGATATAACTCTGATATAACTCTGATATAACGGTGATATAACGCTGATATAACTCTGATATAAAGCTGATATAACTCTGATATAAAGCTGATATAAAGCTGATATAACGCTGATATAGCGCTGATATAAAGCTGATATAGCGCTGATATAAAGCTGATATAAAGCTGATATAACTCTGATATAAAGCTGATATAAAGCTGATATAACGCTGATATAGCGCTGATATAAAGCTGATATAGCGCTGATATAAAGCTGATATAACGCTGATATAAAGCTGATATAACGCTGATATAACGCTGATATAGCGCTGATATAAAGCTGATATAACGCTGATATAAAGCTGATATAACGCTGATATAACACTGATATAACTCTGATATAAAGCTGATATAACGCTGATATAACTCTGATATAACGCTGATATAACTCTGATATAAAGCTGATATAACGCTGATATAACGCTGATATAAAGCTGATATAAAGCTGATATAACTCTGATATAACGCTGATATAACTCTGATATAAAGCTGATATAACGCTGATATAACGCTGATATAAAGCTGATATAAAGCTGATATAACGGTGATATAACGCTGATATAAAGCTGATATAACTCTGATATAAAGCTGATATAAAGCTGATATAACTCTGATATAACTCTGATATAACGCTGATATAACTCTGATATAACTCTGATATAAAGCTGATATAAAGCTGATATAAAGCTGATATACAGCTGATATAACGCTGATATAAAGCTGATATAACTCTGATATACAGCTGATATAAAGCTGATATAACTCTGATATAAAGCTGATATAAAGCTGATATAACTCTGATATAACGCTGATATAGCGCTGATATAACGCTGATATAAAGCTGATATAACGCTGATATACAGCTGATATAAAGCTGATATAACGCTGATATAACTCTGATATACAGCTGATATAACTCTGATATAACGGTGATATAAAGCTGATATAAAGCTGATATAACGCTGATATACAGCTGATATAACGCTGATATACAGCTGATATACAGCTGATATAAAGCTGATATAACGCTGATATAACTCTGATATACAGCTGATATACAGCTGATATAAAGCTGATATAACGCTGATATACAGCTGATATACAGCTGATATAAAGCTGATATAAAGCTGATATAACGCTGATATACAGCTGATATAAAGCTGATATAACGCTGATATACAGCTGATATAACGCTGATATAACGCTGATATAAAGCTGATATAAAGCTGATATAACTCTTATATACAGCTGATATAAAGCTGATATAACGCTGATATAAAGCTGATATAACGCTGATATAAAGCTGATATAAAGCTGATATAACGCTGATATAAAGCTGATATAAAGCTGATATAACGCTGATATACAGCTGATATAAAGCTGATATAACGCTGATATACAGCTGATATACAGCTGATATAAAGCTGATATAAAGCTGATATAACGCTGATATAAAGCTGCTATAAAGCTGATATAACGCTGATATAACGCTGATATAGCGCTGATATAGCGCTGATATAAAGCTGATATAACGCTGATATAAAGCTGATATAAAGCTGATATAACTCTGATATACAGCTGATATAAAGCTGATATAACTCTGATATACAGCTGATATAAAGCTGATATAACTCTGATATACAGCTGATATAAAGCTGATATAACTCTGATATAACTCTGATATAAAGCTGATATAACTCTGATATAACTCTGATATAAAGCTGATATAACGCTGATATAAAGCTGATATAACTCTGATATACAGCTGATATAAAGCTGATATAACTCTGATATACAGCTGATATAAAGCTGATATAACTCTGATATAACTCTGATATAAAGCTGATATAACGCTGATATAAAGCTGATATAACGCTGATATAACGCTGATATAACGCTGATATAACGCTGATATAACGCTGATATAAAGCTGATATACAGCTGATATAACTCTGATATACAGCTGATATAAAGCTGATATAACTCTGATATACAGCTGATATAAAGCTGATATAACTCTGATATAAAGCTGATTTAACTCTGATATAAAGCTGATATAACTCTGATATACAGCTGATATAAAGCTGATATAACTCTGATATAAAGCTGATATAACTCTGATATACAGCTGATATAAAGCTGATATAACTCTGATATACAGCTGATATAAAGCTGATATAACTCTGATATACAGCTGATATAAAGCTGATATAACTCTGATATAACTCTGATATAAAGCTGATATAACTCTGATATAACTCTGATATAAAG
>NW_025748285.1:0-37486 GCF_021184085.1 Oncorhynchus gorbuscha | reverse complement strand
TACACATGGTTAACAGATGTTATTGGTCACATACACATGGTTAACAGATGTTATTGGTCCATACACATGGTTAACAGATGTTACTGGTCACATACACATGGTTAACAGATGTTACTGGTCACATACACATGGTTAACAGATGTTATTGGTCACATACACATGGTTAACAGATGTTACTGGTCACATACACATGGTTAACAGATGTTATTGGTCACATACACATGGTTAACAGATGTTATTGGTCACATACACATGGATAACAGATGTTATTGGTCACATACACATGGATAACAGATGTTATTGGTCACATACACATGGATAACAGATGTTATTGGTCACATACACATGGATAACAGATGTTATTGGTCACATACACATGGTTAACAGATGTTATTGGTCACATACACATGGATAACAGATGTTATTGGTCACATACACATGGATAACAGATGTTATTGGCACATACACATGGATAACAGATGTTATTGGTCACATACACATGGTTAACAGATGTTATTGGTCACATACACATGGTTAACAGATGTTATTGGTCACATACACATGGTTAACAGATGTTATTGGTCACATACACATGGATAACAGATGTTATTGGTCACATACACATGGTTAACAGATGTTATTGGTCACATACACATGGTTAACAGATGTTATTGGTCACATACACATGGTTAACAGATGTTATTGGTCACATACACATGGTTAACAGATGTTATTGGTCACATACACATGGATAACAGATGTTATTGGTCACATACACATGGATAACAGATGTTATTGGTCACATACACATGGTTAACAGATGTTATTGTCACATACACATGGTTAACAGATGTTATTGGTCACATACACATGGTTAACAGATGTTATTGGTCACATACACATGGTTAACAGATGTTATTGGTCACATACACATGGATAACAGATGTTATTGGTCACATACACATGGTTAACAGATGTTATTGGTCACATACACATGGTTAACAGATGTTATTGGTCACATACACATGGATAACAGATGTTATTGGTCACATACACATGGTTAACAGATGTTATTGGTCACATACACATGGTTAACAGATGTTATTGGTCACATACACATGGTTAACAGATGTTATTGGTCACATACACATGGTTAACAGATGTTATTGGTCACATACACATGGTTAACAGATGTTATTGGTCACATACACATGGTTAACAGATGTTATTGGTCACATACACATGGTTAACAGATGTTATTGGTCACATACACATGGTTAACAGATGTTATTGGTCACATACACATGGTTAACAGATGTTATTGGTCACATACACATGGTTAACAGATGTTATTGGTCACATACACATGGTTAACAGATGTTATTGGTCACATACACATGGTTAACAGATGTTATTGGTCACATACACATGGTTAACAGATGTTATTGGTCACATACACATGGTTAACAGATGTTATTGGTCACATACACATGGTTAACAGATGTTATTGGTCACATACACATGGTTAACAGATGTTATTGGTCACATACACATGGTTAACAGATGTTATTGGTCACATACACATGGTTAACAGATGTTATTGGTCACATACACATGGTTAACAGATGTTATTGGTCACATACACATGGTTAACAGATGTTATTGGTCACATACACATGGTTAACAGATGTTATTGGTCACATACACATGGTTAACAGATGTTATTGGTCACATACACATGGTTAACAGATGTTATTGGTCACATACACATGGTTAACAGATGTTATTGGTCACATACACATGGTTAACAGATGTTATTGGTCACATACACATGGTTAACAGATGTTATTGGTCACATACACATGGTTAACAGATGTTATTGGTCACATACACATGGTTAACAGATGTTATTGGTCACATACACATGGTTAACAGATGTTATTGGTCACATACACATGGTTAACAGATGTTATTGGTCACATACACATGGTTAACAGATGTTATTGGTCACATACACATGGTTAACAGATGTTATTGGTCACATACACATGGTTAACAGATGTTATTGGTCACATACACATGGTTAACAGATGTTATTGGTCACATACACATGGTTAACAGATGTTATTGGTCACATACACATGGTTAACAGATGTTATTGGTCACATACACATGGTTAACAGATGTTATTGGTCACATACACATGGTTAACAGATGTTATTGGTCACATACACATGGTTAACAGATGTTATTGGTCACATACACATGGTTAACAGATGTTATTGGTCACATACACATGGTTAACAGATGTTATTGGTCACATACACATGGTTAACAGATGTTATTGGTCACATACACATGGTTAACAGATGTTATTGGTCACATACACATGGTTAACAGATGTTATTGGTCACATACACATGGTTAACAGATGTTATTGGTCACATACACATGGTTAACAGATGTTATTGGTCACATACACATGGTTAACAGATGTTATTGGTCACATACACATGGTTAACAGATGTTATTGGTCACATACACATGGTTAACAGATGTTATTGGTCACATACACATGGTTAACAGATGTTATTGGTCACATACACATGGTTAACAGATGTTATTGGTCACATACACATGGTTAACAGATGTTATTGGTCACATACACATGGTTAACAGATGTTATTGGTCACATACACATGGTTAACAGATGTTATTGGTCACATACACATGGTTAACAGATGTTATTGGTCACATACACATGGTTAACAGATGTTATTGGTCACATACACATGGTTAACAGATGTTATTGGTCACATACATACACATGGTTAACAGATGTTATTGGTCACATACATACACATGGTTAACAGATGTTATTGGTCACATACATACACATGGTTAACAGATGTTATTGGTCACATACATACATGGTTAACAGATGTTATTGGTCACATACATACACATGGTTAACAGATGTTATTGGTCACATACATACACATGGTTAACAGATGTTATTGGTCACATACATACACATGGTTAACAGATGTTATTGGTCACATACATACACATGGTTAACAGATGTTATTGGTCACATACACACACATGGTTAACAGATGTTATTGGTCACATACACATGGTTAACAGATGTTATTGGTCACATACACATGGTTAACAGATGTTATTGGTCACATACACATGGTTAACAGATGTTATTGGTCACATACACATGGTTAACAGATGTTATTGGTCACATACACATGGTTAACAGATGTTATTGGTCACATACATACACATGGTTAACAGATGTTATTGGTCACATACATACACATGGTTAACAGATGTTATTGGTCACATACATACACATGGTTAACAGATGTTATTGGTCACATACATACACATGGTTAACAGATGTTATTGGTCACATACATACACATGGTTAACAGATGTTATTGGTCACATACATACACATGGTTAACAGATGTTATTGGTCACATACATACACATGGTTAACAGATGTTATTGGTCACATACATACACATGGTTAACAGATGTTATTGGTCACATACATACACATGGTTAACAGATGTTATTGGTCACATACATACACATGGTTAACAGATGTTATTGGTCACATACATACACATGGTTAACAGATGTTATTGGTCACATACATACACATGGTTAACAGATGTTATTGGTCACATACATACACATGGTTAACAGATGTTATTGGTCACATACATACACATGGTTAACAGATGTTATTGGTCACATACATACACATGGTTAACAGATGTTATTGGTCACATACATACACATGGTTAACAGATGTTATTGGTCACATACATACACATGGTTAACAGATGTTATTGGTCACATACATACACATGGTTAACAGATGTTATTGGTCACATACATACACATGGTTAACAGATGTTATTGGTCACATACATACACATGGTTAACAGATGTTATTGGTCACATACATACACATGGTTAACAGATGTTATTGGTCACATACATACACATGGTTAACAGATGTTATTGGTCACATACATACACACACATGGTTAACAGATGTTATTGGTCACATACATACACACACATGGTTAACAGATGTTATTGGTCACATACATACACACACATGGTTAACAGATGTTATTGGTCACATACATACACACACATGGTTAACAGATGTTATTGGTCACATACATACACACATGGTTAACAGATGTTATTGGTCACATACATACACACACATGGTTAACAGATGTTATTGGTCACATACATACACACACATGGTTAACAGATGTTATTGGTCACATACATACACACACATGGTTAACAGATGTTATTGGTCACATACATACACACACATGGTTAACAGATGTTATTGGTCACATACATACACACACATGGTTAACAGATGTTATTGGTCACATACATACACACATGGTTAACAGATGTTATTGGTCACATACATACACATGGTTAACAGATGTTATTGGTCACATACATACACATGGTTAACAGATGTTATTGGTCACATACATACACATGGTTAACAGATGTTATTGGTCACATACATACACATGGTTAACAGATGTTATTGGTCACATACATACACATGGTTAACAGATGTTATTGGTCACATACATACACATGGTTAACAGATGTTATTGGTCACATACATACACATGGTTAACAGATGTTATTGGTCACATACATACACATGGTTAACAGATGTTATTGGTCACATACATACACATGGTTAACAGATGTTATTGGTCACATACATACACATGGTTAACAGATGTTATTGGTCACATACATACACATGGTTAACAGATGTTATTGGTCACATACACATGGTTAACAGATGTTATTGGTCACATACACATGGTTAACAGATGTTATTGGTCACATACACATGGTTAACAGATGTTATTGGTCACATACACATGGTTAACAGATGTTATTGGTCACATACACATGGTTAACAGATGTTATTGGTCACATACACATGGTTAACAGATGTTATTGGTCACATACACATGGTTAACAGATGTTATTGGTCACATACACATGGTTAACAGATGTTATTGGTCACATACACATGGTTAACAGATGTTATTGGTCACATACACATGGTTAACAGATGTTATTGGTCACATACACATGGTTAACAGATGTTATTGGTCACATACACATGGTTAACAGATGTTATTGGTCACATACACATGGTTAACAGATGTTATTGGTCACATACACATGGTTAACAGATGTTATTGGTCACATACACATGGTTAACAGATGTTATTGGTCACATACACATGGTTAACAGATGTTATTGGTCACATACACATGGTTAACAGATGTTATTGGTCACATACACATGGTTAACAGATGTTATTGGTCACATACATACACATGGTTAACAGATGTTATTGGTCACATACATACACATGGTTAACAGATGTTATTGGTCACATACATACACATGGTTAACAGATGTTATTGGTCACATACACATGGTTAACAGATGTTATTGGTCACATACACATGGTTAACAGATGTTATTGGTCACATACACATGGTTAACAGATGTTATTGGTCACATACACATGGTTAACAGATGTTATTGGTCACATACACATGGTTAACAGATGTTATTGGTCACATACACATGGTTAACAGATGTTATTGGTCACATACACATGGTTAACAGATGTTATTGGTCACATACACATGGTTAACAGATGTTATTGGTCACATACACATGGTTAACAGATGTTATTGGTCACATACACATGGTTAACAGATGTTATTGGTCACATACACATGGTTAACAGATGTTATTGGTCACATACACATGGTTAACAGATGTTATTGGTCACATACACATGGTTAACAGATGTTATTGGTCACATACACATGGTTAACAGATGTTATTGGTCACATACACATGGTTAACAGATGTTATTGGTCACATACACATGGTTAACAGATGTTATTGGTCACATACACATGGTTAACAGATGTTATTGGTCACATACACATGGTTAACAGATGTTATTGGTCACATACACATGGTTAACAGATGTTATTGGTCACATACACATGGTTAACAGATGTTATTGGTCACATACACATGGTTAACAGATGTTATTGGTCACATACACATGGTTAACAGATGTTATTGGTCACATACACATGGTTAACAGATGTTATTGGTCACATACACATGGTTAACAGATGTTATTGGTCACATACACATGGTTAACAGATGTTATTGGTCACATACATACACATGGTTAACAGATGTTATTGGTCACATACATACACATGGTTAACAGATGTTATTGGTCACATACATACACATGGTTAACAGATGTTATTGGTCACATACATACACATGGTTAACAGATGTTATTGGTCACATACATACACATGGTTAACAGATGTTATTGGTCACATACATACACATGGTTAACAGATGTTATTGGTCACATACATACACATGGTTAACAGATGTTATTGGTCACATACATACACATGGTTAACAGATGTTATTGGTCACATACATACACATGGTTAACAGATGTTATTGGTCACATACATACACATGGTTAACAGATGTTATTGGTCACATACACATGGTTAACAGATGTTATTGGTCACATACACATGGTTAACAGATGTTATTGGTCACATACACATGGTTAACAGATGTTATTGGTCACATACACATGGTTAACAGATGTTATTGGTCACATACACATGGTTAACAGATGTTATTGGTCACATACACATGGTTAACAGATGTTATTGGTCACATACACATGGTTAACAGATGTTATTGGTCACATACACATGGTTAACAGATGTTATTGGTCACATACACATGGTTAACAGATGTTATTGGTCACATACACATGGTTAACAGATGTTATTGGTCACATACACATGGTTAACAGATGTTATTGGTCACATACACATGGTTAACAGATGTTATTGGTCACATACACATGGTTAACAGATGTTATTGGTCACATACACATGGTTAACAGATGTTATTGGTCACATACACATGGTTAACAGATGTTATTGGTCACATACACATGGTTAACAGATGTTATTGGTCACATACACATGGTTAACAGATGTTATTGGTCACATACACATGGTTAACAGATGTTATTGGTCACATACACATGGTTAACAGATGTTATTGGTCACATACACATGGTTAACAGATGTTATTGGTCACATACACATGGTTAACAGATGTTATTGGTCACATACACATGGTTAACAGATGTTATTGGTCACATACACATGGTTAACAGATGTTATTGGTCACATACACATGGTTAACAGATGTTATTGGTCACATACACATGGTTAACAGATGTTATTGGTCACATACACATGGTTAACAGATGTTATTGGTCACATACACATGGTTAACAGATGTTATTGGTCACATACACATGGTTAACAGATGTTATTGGTCACATACACATGGTTAACAGATGTTATTGGTCACATACACATGGTTAACAGATGTTATTGGTCACATACACATGGTTAACAGATGTTATTGGTCACATACACATGGTTAACAGATGTTATTGGTCACATACACATGGTTAACAGATGTTATTGGTCACATACACATGGTTAACAGATGTTATTGGTCACATACACATGGTTAACAGATGTTATTGGTCACATACACATGGTTAACAGATGTTATTGGTCACATACACATGGTTAACAGATGTTATTGGTCACATACACATGGTTAACAGATGTTATTGGTCACATACACATGGTTAACAGATGTTATTGGTCCATACACATGGTTAACAGATGTTATTGGTCACATACACATGGTTAACAGATGTTATTGGTCCATACACATGGTTAACAGATGTTATTGGTCACATACACATGGTTAACAGATGTTATTGGTCACATACACATGGTTAGTAGATGTTATTGGTCACATACACATGGTTAGTAGATGTTATTGGTCACATACACATGGTTAGTAGATGTTATTGGTCACATACACATGGTTAGCAGATGTTATTGGTCACATACACATGGTTAGTAGATGTTAATGCGAGTGTAGCGAAATTATTGTGCGTCTAGTTCCGACAATGCGGTAATAACCAACGAGTAATCTAACCTAATAATTCCACAACTACAACCTTATACACACACAAGTGTAAAGGGATAAAGAATATGTACAGAGCAGCATAGATGCAGTAGATGGTAGAGTACAGTATATACATATGAGATGAGTAATATAGGGTATGTAGGGTATGTAAACAAAGTGGCATAGTTTAAAGTGGCTAGCAGTATTGTTCAGAGAATTGTCTTTCAGACCAACCAAGACAGATGGTCACTTTGGACACGGTCAGTTCAGGCAAACACATGACGTGCTCTGAATAGGATCGCTAACGTGTTGTTTACCCTTTACCTCAACAGTCAAAGGAGTCCTCTTCCGTCCTGAGCTGCGACATCTCTGCAGACGACAAGTACATCGTGACGGGCTCTGGAGACAAGAAGGCCACAGTGTACGAGGTGATCTACTAGAAACACCAGTTTGACCCCTCCTCCTAGTGGCCTGACGAGGGGAGCTGCTAGCCCCTCCTCCTCCTCTTACTTCACTCACCACACCCCCTAACCTCAAAGACCACCAGGGATTGGACTTACAGACCATGTCGGCTCCCGGATTGGTGCTCAGAAGGCACCATGAACTCTGCTTGGCAGTTGGCCTGGCCATGATTGGCTATCGGGTGCAGACTGTAACCCAATGGGCACTGAAGATGTAAATTGTCTTGCTGTTTTTTGATCTGTTCCTGGGCCTGTTTCTGAGGGTTTATTTTTGAAGGTGATGATTGTTTCTGTAATGTGACTGGATGAAGCGGTGCTTTGTCTTTACAACAGTTGCTCCCTGGACGTCTTGTGAAAATTGTACATAATGGAGTAATAAAGACATTTTATATATATATATTATAAATATATATATCTATTTTCATGTCCTGGTGTACTTGTGACGTTTTTGCTTTTGGCCTCTCCCTTCTGCTTGATATTCAAGGGAGAACAGAAAGTAGAATAAGCTTCTTTTAAAAAAAATCTTTTTTTCTTTTTTTTGAGTGTTGAAGCACGTTCTCCAGGCTGACCTTTTTCCAAATCAAATGGAAATGTCTCTCCAAAAACGAAATGGTCAACCAGAACACTTTGTGGAGATTCAAATATGAGTTTTGGGATGGTGCCCTTTTTTTTTTGGAGCTACGAAAATGTCTGGGAAGTGGAGCCTGCCGGCTCAGGCAGAGCCACGGAACTCTGTGGAATACCACAGGACCCCCGCTTGGACCGGCCTATCAGAGGAGACTGGGGGATCAGCGAGAGGAGGAGAACAATGTAAATTAAAACCATATTAAAGAAACTAACTACTACTTTCTCTGTGCCCTTTTATGACCAGTCTCACTTACGTCTTGGATGGTGTTTTGGGTCGTCTGGTTGATGTTGAACGATGGATTTAAATTCTACTGGATTATTACGGGCTGACGGACTGGGCTTATCGGTGGCTTCCCCAGTTCATATGGCTGGCCGGACACAATCTGAACTAGTACGGGCTGACGGACTGGGCTTATCGGTGGTTTCCCCAGTTCATATGGCTGGCCGGACACAATCTGAACTAGTACGGGCTCATGGACTGGGCTTATCGGTGGCTTCCCCAGTTCATATGGCTGGCCGGACACAATCTGAACTAGTACGGGCTCATGGACTGGGCTTATCGGTGGCTTCCCCAGTTCATATGGCTGGCCGGACACAATCTGAACTAGTACGGGCTCATGGACTGGGCTTATCGGTGGCTTCCCCAGTTCATATGGCTGGCCGGACACAATCTGAACTAGTACGGGCTCATGGACTGGGCTTATCGGTGGCTTCCCCAGTTCATATGGCTGGCCGGACACAATCTGAACATTGAGTCTGGACCTAAATCTAATGTAGAACAACCCACAGGGTCATCTAGACGGGGGGGTTAAGGAGAACATGCTTCTATGGAATCCATTGATTTGATCCTCTATCCTCATTTATCAGTACATCATCATAACCGGACTTGGATTCCAGTCGATATACAGTGCCTGTTAAGTGCTAGGGTTGGCTATTAGGATCTTTCAAAATGTACAACAGAAGTTAGCATTGTGACCAGCATCTACATAATGTTCAGTACCGAGTAGGATGAAGGTGCCTCTAGACACAGATCTGTTTGGTACCCAAATGGTACTGAGGGTAAGATGCTCTGTGTCAAAGGGGAATATCTTCCTCCATCGTTCAGCTGTTGGGGGGGACACTCAAATTGTTCACTGCGCCCCAATACCCGCCTTTCCTTCAGTCATAACGAGGGGTGAAATGTGAGCGTCTCCAATTCACAACCAAAGTATGTAGCAAAACTGTGTCAGCACTGAACATAATGTACAGTTGATGATCATTCAATAAACTGTTGTTGTTTTGTAGAAAGACTTCCCAGTTCATTTCAATGCAACATATTGTTGAGGAAGCGTCACAGTCGTTGTATCAAAGAGCGTTTGAGTACTTCTACGAGAGCCGTGGGTGGCTGTCTGCCCTGACATTAACTTCCTCTTAATAGGTTTGAAAGTAGATACATTTGAGTGTAGTGTCTAAACCACTGGAGTCTTCCACTTATACCCCACACTTGATGTGATACTCAAACACTTTAACTGTTTCATAATGAATACCTAACCTCAAACATATGCCTGGTGATTCCTTCTAGTTAACTGGATGCTGTATATGAGGTGTGTGTGTGAGCCTGTTGAATAGCAGTGGAGTCAGTAGGCTGCTGTCCAGGCGTGTTGTTGTGGTCGCAGGCTGTTCAAAAGACTAATGCTGGGAGAGGAGACTCATTGCTGAGGATCTGTGTGTTGCCAAACCACCCGTGTGACTTAAGAGTGTCACACACCGCTGCCTCAGCGCCTCGCTGAAACCACAGGCACGACACACACGCACACACACACCCAGTCACAGTAGCTGCCACAGACTTACTACTGGATTATGGGGTCTGTGCATACGGCTGGACCTGATGAAACTAGTCTACTCAAGATGGCAGTGTGTCAAGCCAATGTTTTAAGTTGTCTGTTAGTTGAGACCCTCCAGTTAATGGTTTACTCCGAATTTCTTGGAAGAGAGCGAAGACGAGACTACAGGACTATCCACACCTGATCAGCTGCAGTGGAGTATGGATACGTTATGTTCTTAAATCATGTAGTTATTGGGTCCTAAATCCTCTCTTTCCTGTCCTGGATAGGAAACAACATGTAGTTATTGGATCCTAAAGCCCCTCTCCTTTCCTGGATAGGAAACAACATGTAGTTATTGGGTCCTAAAGCCCTCCCTCTCTCTCTCCTGGATAGGAAACATCATGTAGTTATTGGGTCCTAAATCCCTCCCTCTCTCTCTCCTGGATAGGAAACAACATGTAGTTATTGGATCCTAAAGCCCCTCTCCTTTCCTGGATAGGAAACAACATGTAGTTATTGGGTCCTAAAGCCCTCCCTCTCTCTCTCCTGGATAGGAAACATCATGTAGTTATTGGGTCCTAAATCCCTCCCTCTCTCTCTCCTGGATAGGAAACAACATGTAGTTATTGGGTCCTAAAGCCCCTCTCTCTCTCCTGGATAGGAAACATCATGTAGTTATTGGATCCTAAAGCCCCTCCCTCTCTCTCTCCTGGATAGGAAACAACATGTAGTTATTGGGTCCTAAAGCCCCTCTCTCTCTCCTGGATAGGAAACAACATGTAGTTATTGGATCCTAAAGCCTCCCTCCTTTCCTGGATAGGAAACAACATGTTATTGGATCGTAAAGCCTCTCTCTTGCTCTAGTGTCAATGGTTCCCCCTCTTTCTCTGCTTCCACCACAAGTGGCCACAATACTAATTTGCACTTGAGCGGGGGTTCTGGCTGTCAGGTCGTGATACTGGTGTGTGTGATGGTGACTATAGCGGGACAAAGAGCGATTCTATTCCAAGCAACTGTGTGTGTAAATATGGACCCATGTGTTAACGGTATACTGTGTGTGTAGATATGGACCCATGTGTTAACGGTATACGGTGTGTGTAGATATGGACCCATGTGTTAACGGTATACGGTGTGTGTAGATATGGACCCATGGGTTAACGGTATACGGTGTGTGTAGATATGGAACCATGTGTTAACGGTATACAGTGTGTGTAGATATGGACCCATGTGTTAACGGTATACGGTGTGTGTAGATATGGACCCATGTGTTAACGGTATACGGTGTGTGTAGATATGGACCCATGTGTTAACGGTATACGGTGTGTGTAAATATGGACCCATGTGTTAACGGTATACGGTGTGTGTACTGTGTACGTACATGTCCTCCTCCATCATAGGAGGGACAACAGGACCTTTTACTTTGAGTCATTGGTGACATGTTAAACTAGTGCTGCTTCTCTTTGTCTCCATTGAATGCAGCATTAAGTGAGCAGTATGTGTGGAGAGAAGAGTTCCAGGCTGCATTGAGCTCTGATGACTCACTTGGGAGCCGTAGAAGGAAACTGAAGCAAATGAGCCCGTCTCACCTCTTTAGGAATGATTGGGCTTTTCCCGTTGCTTCATGTGTTGCCTCTACACCTCTGTCTGAGCTGCAGTTGGAACGTGTTCGCAATGGTCCTAGAAAATCCCATTGTTCTGCACTTAATGCTAATATTTAACTTGGGGTTAGTACTGGAACTGGTCCTAGAAAATCCCATTGTTCTGCACTTAATGCTAATATTTAACTTGGGGTTAGTACTGGAACTGGTCCTAGAAAATCCCATTGTTCTGCACTTAATGCTAATATTTAACTTGGGGTTAGTACTGGAACTGGTCCTAGAAAATCCCATTGTTCTGCACTTAATGCTAATATTTAACTTGGGGTTAGTACTGGAACTGGTCCTAGAAAATCCCATTGTTCTGCACTTAATGCTAATATTTAACTTGGGGTTAGTACTGGAACTGGTCCTAGAAAATCCCATTGTTCTGCACTTAATGCTAATATTTAACTTGGGGTTAGTACTGGAACTGGTCCTAGAAAATCCCATTGTTCTGCACTTAATGCTAATATTTAACTTGGGGTTAGTACTGGAACTGGTCCTAGAAAATCCCATTGTTCTGCACTTAATGCTAATATTTAACTTGGGGTTAGTACTGGAACTGGTCCTAGAAAATCCCATTGTTCTGCACTTAATGCTAATATTTAACTTGGGGTTAGTACTGGAACTGGTCCTAGAAAATCCCATTGTTCTGCACTTAATGCTAATATTTAACTTGGGGTTAGTTCTGGAACTGGTCCTAGAAAATCCCATTGTTCTGCACTTAATGCTAATATTTAACTTGGGGTTAGTACTGGAACTGGTCCTAGAAAATCCCATTGTTCTGCACTTAATGCTAATATTTAACTTGGGGTTAGTACTGGAACTGGTCCTAGAAAATCCCATTGTTCTGCACTTAATGCTAATATTTAACTTGGGGTTAGTACTGGAACTGGTCCTAGAAAATCCCATTGTTCTGCACTTAATGCTAATATTTAACTTGGGGTTAGTACTGGAACTGGTCCTAGAAAATCCCATTGTTCTGCACTTAATGCTAATATTTAACTTGGGGTTAGTACTGGAACTGGTCCTAGAAAATCCCATTGTTCTGCACTTAATGCTAATATTTAACTTGGGGTTAGTACTGGAACTGGTCCTAGAAAATCCCATTGTTCTGCACTTAATGCTAATATTTAACTTGGGGTTAGTACTGGAACTGGTCCTAGAAAATCCCATTGTTCTGCACTTAATGCTAATATTTAACTTGGGGTTAGTTCTGGAACTGGTCCTAGAAAATCCCATTGTTCTGCACTTAATGCTAATATTTAACTTGGGGTTAGTTCTGGAACTGGTCCTAGAAAATCCCATTGTTCTGCACTTAATGCTAATATTTAACTTGGGGTTAGTACTGGAACTGGTCCTAGAAAATCCCATTGTTCTGCACTTAATGCTAATATTTAACTTGGGGTTAGTACTGGAACTGGTCCTAGAAAATCCCATTGTTCTGCACTTAATGCTAATATTTAACTTGGGGTTAGTTCTGGAACTGGTCCTAGAAAATCCCATTGTTCTGCACTTAATGCTAATATTTAACTTGGGGTTAGTACTGGAACTGGTCCTAGAAAATCCCATTGTTCTGCACTTAATGCTAATATTTAACTTGGGGTTAGTACTGGAACTGGTCCTAGAAAATCCCATTGTTCTGCACTTAATGCTAATATTTAACTTGGGGTTAGTACTGGAACTGGTCCTAGAAAATCCCATTGTTCTGCACTTAATGCTAATATTTAACTTGGGGTTAGTACTGGAACTGGTCCTAGAAAATCCCATTGTTCTGCACTTAATGCTAATATTTAACTTGGGGTTAGTACTGGAACTGGTCCTAGAAAATCCCATTGTTCTGCACTTAATGCTAATATTTAACTTGGGGTTAGTACTGGAACTGGTCCTAGAAAATCCCATTGTTCTGCACTTAATGCTAATATTTAACTTGGGGTTAGTACTGGAACTGGTCCTAGAAAATCCCATTGTTCTGCACTTAATGCTAATATTTAACTTGGGGTTAGTACTGGAACTGGTCCTAGAAAATCCCATTGTTCTGCACTTAATGCTAATATTTAACTTGGGGTTAGTTCTGGAACTGGTCCTAGAAAATCCCATTGTTCTGCACTTAATGCTAATATTTAACTTGGGGTTAGTACTGGAACTGGTCCTAGAAAATCCCATTGTTCTGCACTTAATGCTAATATTTAACTTGGGGTTAGTACTGGAACTGGTCCTAGAAAATCCCATTGTTCTGCACTTAATGCTAATATTTAACTTGGGGTTAGTACTGGAACTGGTCCTAGAAAATCCCATTGTTCTGCATTGCTAATATTTAACTTGGGGTTAGTACTGGAACTGGTCCTAGAAAATCCCATTGTTCTGCACTTAATGCTAATATTTAACTTGGGGTTAGTACTGGAACTGGCAGTTACTTCAAATCATTGATATCCAGAAAATGTGAGGAATTTGTAATTTTGGGAGTAAAGTGACACTGGTCTTCAGCAACTGATTCCCATTGTTAGAATATCCTGGGAAGAGACTCACTGCAGGGCGTCTGGTTCTCATTGTTAGAATATCCTGGGGAGAGACTCACTGCAGGGCGTCTGGTTCTCATTGTTAGAATATCTGCAGGGCGTCTGGTTCTCATTGTTAGAATATCCTGGGGAGAGACTCACTGCAGGACGTCTGGTTCTCATTGTTAGAATATCCTGGGGAGAGACTCACTGCAGGGCGTCTGGTTCTCATTGTTAGAATATCCTGGGGAGAGACTCACTGCAGGACATCTGGTTCTCATTGTTAGAATATCCTGGGGAGAGACTCACTGCAGGACGTCTGGTTCTCATTAGAATATCCTGGGGAGAGACTCACTGCAGGGCGTCTGGTTCTCATTGTTATATACTGGGGAGAGACTCACTGCAGGACATCTGGTTCTCATTGTTAGAATATCCTGGGGAGAGACTCACTGCAGGACATCTGGTTCTCATTGTTATATCCTGGGGAGAGACTCACTGCAGGACATCTGGTTCTCATTGTTAGAATATCCTGGGGAGAGACTCACTGCAGGACATCTGGTTCTCATTGTTATATCCTGGGGAGAGACTCACTGCAGGACATCTGGTTCTCATTGTTAGAATATCCTGGGAGAGACTCACTGCAGGACATCTGGTTCTCATTGTTAGAATATCCTGGGGAGAGACTCACTGCAGGACATCTGGTTCTCATTGTTAGAATATCCTGGGGAGAGACTCACTGCAGGACATCTGGTTCTCATTGTTAGAATATCCTGGGGAGAGACTCACTGCAGGACATCTGGTTCTCATTGTTAGAATATCCTGGGGAGAGACTCACTGCAGGACATCTGGTTCTCATTGTTAGAATATACTGGGGAGAGCTGCAAACTCACTGCAGGGCATCTGGTTCTCATTGTTAGAATATCCTGGGGAGAGACTCACTGCAGGACATCTGGTTCTCATTGTCAGAATATCCTGGGGAGAGCTGCAAACTCACTGCAGGGCATCTGGTTCTCATTGTTAGAATATCCTGGGGAGAGACTCACTGCAGGGCATCTGGTTCCCATTGTTAGAATATCCTGGGGAGAGACTCACTGCAGGACATCTGGTTCTCATTGTTAGAATATCCTGGGGAGAGACTCACTGCAGGGCATCTGGTTCTCATTGTTAGAATATCCCGGGGAGAGACTCACTGCAGGACATCTGGTTCTCATTGTTAGAATATCCTGGGGAGAGACTCACTGCAGGACATCTGGTTCTCATTGTTAGAATATCCTGGGGAGAGACTCTCACTGCAGGACGTCTGGTTCTCATTGTTAGAATATCCTGGGAGAGACTCACTGCAGGACATCTGGTTCTCATTGTTAGAATATCCTGGGGAGAGACTCACTGCAGGACATCTGGTTCTCATTGTTAGAATATCCTGGGGAGAGACTCACTGCAGGACGTCTGGTTCTCATTGTTAGAATATCCTGGGGAGAGACTCACTGCAGGACATCTGGTTCTCATTGTTAGAATATCCTGAGGAGAGACTCACTGCAGGACATCTGGTTCCCATTGTTAGAATATCCTGGGGAGAGACTCACTGCAGGACATCTGGTTCCCATTGTTAGAATATCGTGGGGAGAGCTACAAACTCACTACAGGGCGTCTGGTTCCCATTTCACCTTCAAAAGGAAATTATTCAAGTCATTTTCTGAGGTGACCATTAACATTGGGTTGGTTTTTCTTCGTACTGTCTGATCGCAGGTGAATAGACAGACCTTTCAACTGAAACAAAAAAATAAATAAAGGGACCACTTAAACAACACAATGTAACTCCAAGTCAATCACACTTCTGTGAAATCAAACTGTCCACTTAGGAAGCAACACTGATTGACAATAAATTTCACATGCTGTTGTGCAAATGGAATAGACAACAGGTAGAAATTATAGGCAATTAGCAAGACACCCCCAATAAAGGAGTGGTTCTGCAGGTGGTGACCACAGACCACTTCTCAGTTCCTATGCTTCCTGGCTGATGTTTTGGTCACTTGAATGCTGGCGGTGCTTTCACTCTAGTAGTAGCATGAGACGGCGTCTACAACCCACACAAGTGGCTCAGGTAGTGCAGCTCATCCAGGATGGCACATCAATGCGAGCTGTGGCAAGAAGGTTTGCTGTGTTTGTCAGCGTAGTGTCCAGAGCATGGAGGCGCTACCAGGAGACAGGCCAGTACATCAGGAGACGTGGAGGAGGCCGTAGGAGGGCAACAACCCAGCAGCAGGACCGCTACCTCCGCCTTTGTGCAAGGAGGAGCAGGAGGGAGCACTGCCAGAGTCCTGCAAAATGACCTCCAGCAGGCCACAAATGTGCATGTGTCTGCTCAAACGGTCAGAAACAGACTCCATGAGGGTGGTATGAGGGCCCGACGTCCACAGGTGGGGGTTGTGCTTACAGCCCAACACCGTGCTGGACGTTTGGCATTTGCCAGAGAACACCAAGATTGGCAAATTTGCCATTGGCGCCCTGTGCTCTTCACAGATGAAAGCATGTTCACACTGAGCACGTGACAGGCGGGACAGAGTCTGGAGACGCCGTGGAGAACGTTCTGCTGCCTGCAACATCCTCCAGCATGACCGGTTTGGTGGTGGGTCAGTCATGGTGTGGGGTGGCATTTCTTTGGGGGGCCGCACAGCCCTCCATGTGCTCGCCAGAGGTAGCCTGACTGCCATTAGGTACCGAGATGAGATCCTCAGACCCCTTGTGAGACCATATGCTGGTGCGGTTGGCCCTGGGTTCCTCCTAATGCAAGACAATGCTAGACCTCATGTGGCTGGAGTGTGTCAGCAGTTCCTGCAAGAGGAAGGCTGACTGTCCAGGAGTTGACGGATGCTTTAGTCCAGGTCTGGGAGGAGATCCCTCAGGAGACCATCCGCCAGCTCATCAGGAGCTGGGAGGTCATACAGGCACGTGGAGGCCACACACACTACTGAGCCTCATTTTGACTTGTTTTAAGGACATTACATCAAAGTTGGATCAGCTTGTCCTGTGGTTTTCCACTTTAAATTTGAGTGTGACTCCAAATCCAGACCTCCATGGGTTGATAAATTTGATTTCCATTGATAATTTTTGTGATTTTATTGTCAGCACATTCAACTATGTAAAGAAAAAGTATTTAATAAGAATATTTAATTCATTCAGATCTAGGATGTGTTATTTTAGTGTTCCCTTTATTTTTTTGAGCAGTGTATATAGATATCTACCTCCATCTCTTTTTAAATCTGTCCTGTAAACAGTATTCTTACTTAATTGTATATTTCTTCTTCTTATTAATTTTTTATACATTTATTGGTTGTTGGGTTTTGAATTTGCAAGAAAGGCATTTCACTATAACCCACTCCCACTCTCTCATCAGCAGTACTCTCCCTCTCAAACTCTCTCTTCCCCTTTGTACCGCTGAAGTAGGCAGCTCTTGAGTTCCCAGGCTGAGTTGTTGAGTTCAGTGTGTGTATGCTTGCGTACGTTTGTTTCTTTTTAAGTGTGTGTGTGTGTGTGTGTGTGTGCGTGTGTGCGTGTGTTGGTGTGTGGGTGTCAGAGAAAGGCTCTGTCTTCCTCACTTTATTAATATAGTAGTCTGTGAATATAGCTACAGATTAAAGGAAGACAGTGGAGGGCTGTTCTCCTTCAGCACGGCCAGGGTGGGTTCTGGGAGGTCATCTGTTCTCTTTCAGCACGGCTACGATGGGTTCTGGGAGGTCATCTGTGCTCCTTCAGCTCGGCCACGGTGGGTTCTGGGAGGTCATCTGTTCTCTTTCAGCACGGCCACGGTGGGTTCTGGGAGGTCATCTGTGCTCCTTCAGCTCGGCCACGGTGGGTTATGGGAGGTCATCTGTTCTCGTTCAGCTCGGCCAGGGTGGGTTCTGAGAGGTCATCTGTTTTCCTTCAGCACGGCCACGGTGGGTTCTGAGAGGTCATCTGTTCTCCTTCAGCTCGGCCACGGTGGGTTCTGAGAGGTCATCTGTGTGAGAGTGGCCAGGGAGTTTCTGATAGCTTCCTCTAGCTCTGACCCTTGACTAGAGTGCTTTCATCACAGGGCCATCGGACACACGGACACAAGTGGCCACTTCAGAGCCGGGTCCCAAATTAGAGAGGGGGGACTGGAAGAGGCTGGGAGAGAAGAGTGGAGAGGAAGGGTGATGAAATGGTGAGTCAGTCTCTTGTTCCCTCTCTCTCATGCTCTCACATTCCCTCTCTCACCGCTCTCTCTCTCTGATGACCAATGATGAGCACACACACACACACACACACACACACACACACACACACACACACACACACACACACACACACACACACACACACACACACACACACACACACACACACACACACACACACACACACAGAAAGAGGGAGAACATAGTGTGTCCTGGGTGGTCCTTGTGTAAGGCGATTGGGGCAGTAGGAATGCAGTGTTATGGATTAGAGTCTCTCTGCCTGCTTCTATGCCCAGCCGCTCCAGACCAGTCTCTCTCTCCTCCACAGTGGAGACATTATTACCCTGAACAAACACTGTCATCACAGAGCATGGAGAAGGAGTTGGGGGTCGCAGCATAGCCTGCCAGCTAACACTAATACCACCTGACTGCCAATGCAACCCTGCTTAACAGATTTGGAGTGGGGGAATACAGGGTGCTGTGGGGGATTGAGGGTTGGTGGGAGTGGGAGTGGGCATTGAAGAGAGAGGGAGGTAGGAGGGATAGAAGGTTCTTTGAGAGTCTGGACTTTTTCTGTGGTGAGCTTCACCCAATAGTGAGGCACCCTTACTTCTTATCCAAGGAATGTTGAGGATGGTGTGTGTGTGTTGGGGGGATGATGTTAGTCATTTCACAATATAGGACTGGTTCTGTGTTGGGATTCCACTAAGTGATTCAACTGCATAGTCATCCCACACTGGTGTCATAGAAGTTCACAGGAGTTCAAACACTGCTTTCCTTAGTCAGAGCAGAGGTGTGTGTGTGTGTGTGTGTGTGTGTGTGTGTGTGTGTGTGTGTGTGTGTGTGTGTGTGTGTGTGTGTGTGTGTGTGTGTGTGTGTGTGTGTGTGTGTGTGTGTGATAAACCAACCCATATCTGAGTGATTGTTTTAATGGGAGGAGAGCTGATATGGGTTAGTTTATCTGATCTGAGATATCCTCATCAGTGTATCAGGATCACAGAGGCCGTCTTATTATCCACATCATTAACCTGATCCAACCAAGGGTTATTATCCACATCCATTAACCTGATCCAACCAAGGCTTATTATCCACATCCATTAACCTGATCCAACCAAGGCTTATTATCCACATCCATTAAGCTGATCCAACCAAGGCTTATTATCCACATCCATTAACCTGATCCAACCAAGGCCTGATCCAACCAAGGCTTATTGTCCACATCATTAACCTGATCCAACCAAGGCCTGATCCAACCAAGGGTTATTGTCCACATCATTAACCTGATCCAACCAAGGCCTGATCCAACCAAGGCTTATTGTCCACATCCATTAACCTGATCCAACCAAGGCTTATTGTCCACATCCATTAACCTGATCCAACCAAGGCTTATTGTCCACATCCATTAACCTGATCCAACCAAGGCCTGATCCAACCAAGGCTTATTATCCACATCCATTAACCTGATCCAACCAAGGCCTGATCCAACCAAGGCTTATTATCCACATCCATTAACCTGATCCAACCAAGGCTTATTATCCACATCCATTAACCTGATCCAACCAAGGCTTATTGTCCACATCCATTAACCTGATCCAACCAAGGCTTATTATCCACATCCATTAACCTGATCGAACCAAGGCTTATTATCCACATCATTAACCTGATCCAACCAAGGCTTATTGTCCACATCCATTAACCTGATCCAACCAAGGCTTATTATCCACATCCATTAACCTGATCCAACCAAGGCTTATTATCCACATCCATTAACCTGATCCAACCAAGGCTTATTATCCACATCCATTAACCTGATCCAACCAAGGCTTATTATCCACATCCATTAACCTGATCCAACCAAGGCTTATTATCCACATCCATTAACCTGATCCAACCAAGGCTTATTATCCACATCCATTAACCTGATCCAACCAAGGCCTGATCCAACCAAGGCTTATTATCCACATCCATTAACCTGATCCAACCAAGGCTTATTGTCCACATCCATTAACCTGATCCAACCAAGGCTTATTGTCCACATCCATTAACCTCATCAAACCAAGGCCTGATCCAACCAAGGCTTATTATCCACATCCATTAACCTTTTCCAACCAAGGCTCAAATCAAATCAAATTTATTTATATAGCCCTTCGTACATCAGCTGATATCTCAAAGTGCTGTACAGAAACCCAGCCTAAAACCCCAAACAGCAAACAATGCAGGTGTAGAAGCACGGTGGCTAGGAAAAACTCCCTAGAAAGGCCAAAACCTACGAAGAAATCTAGAGAGGAACCAGGCTATGTGGGGTGGCCAGTCCTCTTCTGGCTGTGCCGGGTGGAGATTATAACAGAACATGGCCAAGATGTTCAAATGTTCATAAATGACCAGCATGGTCGAATAATAACACGGCAGAACAGTTGAAACTGGAGCAGCAGCACAGTCAGGTGGACTGGGGACAGCAAGGAGTCATCATGTCAGGTCGTCCTGGGGCACGGTCCTTGGACTCGGGTCCTCCGAGAGAGAGAAAGAAAGAGAGAATTAGAGAGAGCATATGTGGGGTGGCCAGTCCTCTTCTGGCTGTGCCGGGTGGAGATTACAACAGAACATGGCCAAGATGTTCAAATGTTCATAAATGACCAGCATGGTCAAATAATAGTACGGCAGAACAGTTGAAACTGGAGCAGCAGCATGGCCAGGTGGACTGGGGACAGCAAGGAGTCATCATGTCAGGTAGTCCTGGGGCATGGTCCTAGGGCTCAGGTCAGTTGAAACTGGAGCAGCAGCATGGCCAGGTGGACTGGGGACAGCAAAGAGTCATCATGTCAGGTAGTCCTGGGGCATGGGCCTAGGGCTCAGGTCCTCCGAGAGAGAGAAAGAAAGAAGGAGAGAATTAGAGAACGCACACTTAGATTCACACAGGACACCGAATAGGACAGGAGAAGTACTCCAGATATAACAAACTGACCCTAGCCCCCCGACACAAACTACTGCAGCATAAATACTGGAGGCTCCCCCTACTGGAGGCTGCTCATTGTCCACATCCATTAACCTGATCCAACCAAGGCTCATTGTCCACATCCATTAACCTTTTCCAACCAAGGCTCATTGTCCACATCCATTAACCTTTTCCAACCAAGGCTCATTGTCCACATCCATTAACCTTTTCCAACCAAGGCTCATTGTCCACATCCATTAACCTTTTCCAACCAAGGCTCATTGTCCACATCCATTAAACTTTTCCAACCAAGGCTCATTGTCCACATCCATTAACCTTTTCCAACCAAGGCTCATTGTCCACATCCATTAACCTGATCCAATCAAGGCCTGATCCAACCAAGGCTTATTACGGGGGCGGCAGGGTAGCCTAGTGGCTAGAGCGTTGGACTAGTAACCGGAAGGTTGCAAGTTCAAACCCCCGAGCTGACAAGGTACAACTCTGTCGTTCTGCCCCTGAACAGGCAGTTAACCCACTGTTCCTAGGCCGTCATTGAAAATAAGAATTTGTTCTTAACTTGCCTAGTTAAATAAATGTAAAATAAATAAAAAATAAAAAAATACGTTCCTCTGGAGGTCAAAAACGTCCTTGATTAGATTTAGAACAGTTTTTTAAGACCCAACACTTGTCAACTGATCTGTGACACTTTATTTGAACTGTACATTACAACGGTGTCACAAATCATTTACGGTAAGTAGCTAGATTTACAAAAGGGGATGTTGAAGTCACCAGAGGTTTAGTGGTTACAGTGCCTGTGAGAAGGCTTTCATTGCAGAAGCAGTGTGTGTTGTAACATTAGCTATGCATCGGTGCACCAAGACAAGTAATGACACATAGAGGAACAGCTAGATGATGACTCACTTCCTGGGACAGTCAGTGTGGAGACAGCCTGTGGCAGAGATCACCGTCTCTTTCCAACAGAGCGAGAGAGAGTGTGTGTGTGTGTGTGTGTCACTGTCTGTCTGTGGGCACAGCTTGTTAGCAGCCACAAATGGAAGAACGCTCATACAGACAGACACATCCAGACACACACACACGCGTGCACGCACACGCACACTCACACACAACCTGCAACAGCCCTCTCAATGACCTCTGTCTGTGTGTGTGTGTGTGTGTGTGTGTGTGTGTGTGTGTGTGTGTGTGTGTGTGTGTGTGTGTGTGTGTGTGTGTGTGTGTGTGTGTGTGTGTGTGTGTGTGTGTGTGTGTGTGTGTGTGTGTGTGTGGGGTCTGTCTGTCTGTCTGTCTGTCTGTCTGTCTGTCTGTCTGTCTGTCTGTCTGTCTGTCTGTCTGTCTGTCTGTCTGTGTGTGTCTCTGTGTCTGTGTGTGTCTCTGTGTCTGTGTGTGTCTCTGTGTCTGTGTCTGTGTCTCTGTGTCTGTGTCTGTGTCTGTGTCTGTGTCTGTGTCTGTGTGCTTATATGTAGGACTGTTCTGCCACTCATAGAAACCGGGCAATTAGCCAAGTAAGCATTGAGCACAGCAAGCTAATGGTGGACAGCTGCAGTGTCAACAACAAGTAAATAATGATGTCCTCCAGGAAGAAAAAAAAATGAATCAGGATTTGAAATGGATTTAATTAGCCTCATTGCCAAAACCTAATGAAGCATATTATATAGCATTCATCTAATATTATTGCTAAATGTTTTCTTCATGAAGATTTAAAATGCTGGACTACCAGCATTCAACCCATGTTATTCATCAAAATGATAGTCAGATAACTGTAAACAGTCAGTGACTAAGGAGCTTTATCTGTCCGATGCTGAAAGATCTGACGTTCATTTACTCTCTGACCGAGAGAGACGGCGTCCGACTGCCCGACTGCTTATAAAGATCTGATGTTCATTTACTCTCTGACCGAGAGAGACGGCGTCCGA
The DNA here is from genome assembly GCF_021184085.1 of Oncorhynchus gorbuscha. Lineage (NCBI taxonomy): Eukaryota > Metazoa > Chordata > Actinopteri > Salmoniformes > Salmonidae > Oncorhynchus > Oncorhynchus gorbuscha. The sequence goes on along the minus strand of NW_025748285.1, from coordinate 13,229 downwards.
CTGCTTATAAAGATCTGATGTTCATTTACTCTCTGACCGAGAGAGACGGCGTCCGACTGCCCGACTGCTTATAAAGATCTGATGTTCATTTACTCTCTGACCGAGAGAGACGGCGTCCGACTGCCTGACTGCTTATAAAGATCTGACGTTCATTTACTCTCTGACCGAGAGAGACGGCGTCCGACTGCCCGACTGCTTATAAAGATCTGACGTTCATTTACTCTCTGACCGAGAGAGACGGCGTCCGACTGCCTGACTGCTTATAAAGATCTGACGTTCATTTACTCTCTGACCGAGAGAGACGGCGTCCGACTGCCTGACTGCTTATAAAGATCTGACGTTCATTTACTCTCTGACCGAGAGAGACGGCGTCCGACTGCCTGACTGCTTATAAAGATCTGACGTTCATTTACTCTCTGACCGAGAGAGACGGCGTCCGACTGCCTGACTGCTTATAAAGATCTGACGTTCATTTACTCTCTGACCGAGAGAGACGGCGTCCGACTGCCTGACTGCTTATAAAGATCTGACGTTCATTTACTCTCTGACCGAGAGAGACGGCGTCCGACTGCCTGACTGCTTATAAAGATCTGACGTTCATTTACTCTCTGACCGAGAGAGACGGCGTCCGACTGCCTACATCCAGAAGAATGTTAATAACAAACCGGATTGTTGACGTTACCGTTTTCTTACCATAAACATCTCACATCTCCACAAGTCTCTCATCCTTCCATTTAAGAAACCCCCCAAAAAAACAATCATCTCGCTCCGAATTTGACGTAACTGTACGTTCTCGTCGCAGCCGGATCGGAGGAGGTACTCGATGCAGGCCTACTTGTCGAAGCAATCAGTTAACTCAGGAGGTGAATAGGGGTTTAATGAGTTCAGCAAAGCGAATAATTGGTACAAATAAGTCATTAAGGATGTTAGAAGGGCTGAGATTGAATGTGAAGGAGCGCTAATTTAACATGATTATGAACTTTTCTCTTTCCTACTCCATCAAATTGAGCTGCAATGAGGAAGCCCTTATTGGTAATTAGGACCAGCGGGTAATGGCAGCGTGTTTGGTAAGGTTCTGAGTGTCACAGGGTTTCACTGTAGATTGGATCATGATTCAACGAATAGATTGTCAGATGTGTGTGTTTACAAGCAGAGGAACAGTGGCTTGCCAAAGTATTCACCCTCTTTAGTAGTTTTCACTGTAGATTGGATCATGATTCAACGAATAGATTGTCAGATGTGTGTGTTTACAAGCAGAGGAACAGTGGCTTGCCAAAGTATTCACCCTCTTTAGTAGTTTTCACTGTAGATTGGATCATGATTCAACGAATAGATTGTCAGATGTGTGTGTTTAGAGAGGAACAGTGGCTGTCACCCTCTTTAGTAGTTTTCATGTAGATTGGATCATGATTCAACGAATAGATTGTCAGAGCAGCAGAGGAACAGTGGCTTGCCAAAGTATTCACCCTCTTTAGTAGTTTTCACTGTAGATTGGATCATGATTCAACGAATAGATTGTCAGATGTGTGTGTTTACAAGCAGAGGAACAGTGGCTTGCCAAAGTATTCACCCTCTTTAGTAGTTTTCACTGTAGATTGGATCATGATTCAACGAATAGATTGTCAGATGTGTGTGTTTACAAGCAGAGGAACAGTGGCTTGCCAAAGTATTCACCCTCTTTAGTAGTTTTCACTGTAGATTGGATCATGATTCAACGAATAGATTGTCAGATGTGTGTGTTTACAAGCAGAGGAACAGTGGCAAAGTATTCAGTAGTTTTCACTGAGATTGGATCATGATTCAACGGATTGTCAGATGTGTGTGTTTACAAGCAGAGGAACAGTGGCTTGCCAAAGTATTCCCCTCTTTAGTAGTTTTCACTGTAGATTGGATCATGATTCAACGAATAGATTGTCAGATGTGTGTGTTTACAAGCAGAGGAACAGTGGCTTGCCAAAGTATTCACCCTCTTTAGTAGTTTTCACTGTAGATTGGATCATGATTCAACGAATAGATTGTCAGATGTGTGTGTTTACAAGCAGAGGAACAGTGGCTTGCCAAAGTATTCACCCTCTTTAGTAGTTTTCACTGTAGATTGGATCATGATTCAACGAATAGATTGTCAGATGTGTGTGTTTACAAGCAGAGGAACAGTGGCTTGCCAAAGTATTCACCCTCTTTAGTAGTTTTCACTGTAGATTGGATCATGATTCAACGAATAGATTGTCAGATGTGTGTGTTTACAAGCAGAGGAACAGTGGCTTGCCAAAGTATTCACCTCTTTAGTAGTTTTCACTGTAGATTGGATCATGATTCAACGAATAGATTGTCAGATGTGTGTGTTTACAAGCAGAGGAACAGTGGCTTGCCAAAGTATTCACCCTCTTTAGTAGTTTTCACTGATTCAACGAATAGATTGTCAGATGTGTGTGTTTACAAGCAGAGGAACAGTGGCTTGCCAAAGTATTCACCCTCTTTAGTAGTTTTCACTGTAGATTGGATCATGATTCAACGAATAGATTGTCAGATGTGTGTGTTTACAAGCAGAGGAACAGTGGCTTGCCAAAGTATTCACCCTCTTTAGTAGTTTTCACTGTAGATTGGATCATGATTCAACGAATAGATTGTCAGATGTGTGTGTTTACAAGCAGAGGAACAGTGGCTTGCCAAAGTATTCACCCTCTTTAGTAGTTTTCCTACTTTGTTGCCTTACAATCTGGAATTACAATGGATTTTTTTTGGGGGGGGGGGTTTGTATCATTTGATTTACACAACATTTGCCCACCATGGACATGCAAAATATTGTTTATTGTGAATCAAACAAGAATTGAGACAAAAAAAAAAAAAACTTTTGTTTTTACTATTCTAATTATGTTGGTAACCAGTTTATAATAGCAATAAGGCACCACAGGAGTTTGTGGTATAAGGCCAATATACCACGGCTAAGGGCAGTATCCAGGCACTCCGCGTTGCATTGTGCGTAAGAGCAGCCCTTAGCCGTGGTATATTGGCCGTATACCACACCCCCTCGGGTCTGATTGGTTAATAAAGCCTCTCTTACTCTATGCTATATATACATGTCATACAGTACACATGGTGCATAAACTGTCACATTTCTATATGAACGTTTAAAACAAAAACAGCCAGTATAATTGTATGTGAGTGAGAGAGGAGGGGGAAGGGAACAGATGGGGCACACTGCTGTTTTGAAGCTCCTCTTGATGACATCACATCAAGCCTCTGTGGCTTGATAGGAAGCGACCTGGTCTCCTCCTGTCCCCTCCCTCCCTCCCCCTTGTCTCTTTCTCTGGTAATATCTTGAAGGAATCAGAACAGCAGCGAGGGGTTGTGTGTGTGTGTGTGTGTGTGTGTGTGTGTGTGTGTGTGTGTGTGTGTGTGTGTGTGTGTGTGTGTGTGTGTGTGTGTGTGTGTGTGTGTGTGTGTGTGTGTGTGTGTGTGTGTGTGTGTGTGTGTGTTGACAGGGGAGCTGGGCTCTTTAGTGTGTTTGCTTGCCCTTTGTTTGTGATCGTTGATATGTCACCGCTGGAACACCCCCCCCCCTTAAAACACACACTCATCATCACAGTAAACAGAACACTCCCCCTGTGAGCTCAACTTGCCCTCACGATGGGTGCTCTTTGCTCAGGAGCAGATGGCGTTGTGTGTGTGTGTGTGTGTCTTGGAGTGGAAAGCCACTTCCCAACGTCTCTCCTTCCACCCCCAGCTCTTGTGTTTGCTACCTCCCACGTCTTACACAGCCACTGATTACTAAGAGTAAACAGACGAGACATCAACCGAGAAGCCCCATCCTACCACCCAGTCTTCAGACTGAATACTAACAAGAACCTCTCACATCTCAGATAACTGGGTTGTTCTTTTTTCTTCTTCTGGTCTCACGGTGCTGTATGGATGCTAATGATTCCCGTGTTCAAGTACAGAGACACGTTGTTGATTGAGTTGTCATACTCCGCATGCTAACAAAACATTGACTAAGACTAGAGTAGAGAGGTTCGTGTAGCTGTGGAACTGTAGCTTGTGGTGTTTTGGCCGTGCTCATTTTCTGAAGACTAACTAGCTGTTTGTCTGTATGTTCTTATCGCTGTGATTTTGATATTGATTATACTATAGATTATTTACCCAAAGATGATAACCCCTAATGCGTTGTTGACTCCATGTCACATTAAAGGAACTGATCGTAAATAACTGATATTTATATCACATCATCATTCAGAGGTTGAGAGGTTGAATAACGTTTACCCCGGGAGAGAGAGACAGAGGGAGGGATGGAGGGAGAGAGAGACAAAGAGGGAGGGATGGAGGGAGAGAGAGAGACAGAGGGAGGGATGGAGGGAGAGAGAGACAGAGGGAGGGATGGAGGGAGATGGAGAGAGAGAGACAAAGAGGGAGGGATGGAGGGAGAGAGAGACAAAGAGGGAGGGATGGAGGGAGAGAGAGACAGAGGGAGGGATGGAGGGAGAGAGAGACAAAGAGGGAGGGATGGAGGGAGAGAGAGACAGAGGGAGGGGATGGAGGGAGAGAGAGACAAAGAGGGAGGGATGGAGGGAGAGAGAGACAAACAGAGGGGGATGGGATGGAGGGAGGGAGAGAGAGAGAGACAGAGGGAGGGATGGAGGGAGAGAGAGAGACAGAGGGAGGGATGGAGGGAGAGAGAGACAAAGAGGGAGGGATGGAGGGAGAGGAGAAACGGAGAGGTTGAATAACGTTTACCCCGGGGAGAGAGAGACAAAGAGGGAGGGATGGAGGGAGAGAGAGACAAAGAGGGAGGGATGGAGGGAGAGAGAGACAGAGGGAGGGATGGAGGGAGAGAGAGACAGAGGGAGGGATGGAGGGAGAGAGAGACAAAGAGGGAGGGATGGAGGGAGAGAGAGACAAAGAGAGAGGGATGGAGGGAGAGGAGAAACGGAGAGGTTGAATAACGTTTACCCCGGGGAGAGAGAGACAAAGAGGGAGGGATGGAGGGAGAGGAGAAATGGAGAGGTTGAATAACGTTTACCCCGGGAGAGAGAGACAAAGAGGGAGGGATGGAGGAGAGAGGGAGGGATGGAGGGAGAGAGAGACAGAGGGAGGGATGGAGGGAGAGAGAGACAGAGGGAGGGATGGAGGGAGAGAGAGACAGAGGAGGGATGGAGGGAGAGAGAGACAAAGAGGGAGGGATGGAGGGAGAGGAGAAACGGAGAGGTTGAATAACGTTTACCCCGGGGAGAGAGAGACAAAGAGGGGAGGGATGGAGGGAGAGAGAGACAAAGAGGGAGGGATGGAGGGAGAGAGAGAGACAGAGGGAGGGATGGAGGGAGAGAGAGACAAAGAGGAGGGATGGAGGGGGAGAGAGAGACAAAGAGGGAGGGGTGGAGGGAGAGAGAGACAAAGAGGGAGGGATGGAGGGAGAGAGAGACAGAGGGAGGGATGGAGGGAGAGAGAGACAGAGGGAGGGATGGAGGGAGAGAGAGACAGAGGGAGGGATGGAGGGAGAGAGAGACAAAGAGGGAGGGATGGAGGGAGAGAGAGACAGAGGGAGGGATGGAGGGAGAGAGAGACAAAGAGGGAGGGATGGAGGGAGAGGAGAAACGGAGAGGTTGAATAACGTTTACCCCGGGGAGAGAGAGACAAAGAGGGAGGGATGGAGGGAGAGAGAGACAAAGAGGGAGGGATGGAGGGAGAGGAGAAACGGAGGTGGTAGGTTGAATAACGTTTACCCCGGGGAGAGAGAGACAAAGAGGGAGGGATGGAGGGAGAGAGAGACAAAGAGGGAGGGATGGAGGGAGAGGAGAAACGGAGAGGTTGAATAACGTTTACCCCGGGGAGAGAGAGACAAAGAGGGAGGGATGGAGGGAGAGAGAGACAAAGAGGGAGGGATGGAGGGAGAGGAGAAACGGAGAGGTTGAATAACATTTACCCCGGGAGAGAGAGACAAAGGGGAGGGATGGAGGGAGAGGAGAAACGGAGAGGTTGAATAACGTTTACCCCGGGAGAGAGAGACAAAGAGGAAGGGATGGAGGGAGAGGAGAAATGGAGAGGTTGAATAACATTTACCCCGGGGAGAGAGAGACAGAGGGAGGGATGGAGGGAGAGAGAGACAAAGAGAGAGGGATGGAGGGAGAGGAGAAACGGAGAGGTTGAATAACGTTTACCCCGGGGAGAGAGAGACAAAGAGGGAGGGATGGAGGGAGAGGAGAAATGGAGAGGTTGAATAACGTTTACCCCGGGGAGAGAGAGACAAAGAGGGAGGGATGGAGGAGAGGAGAAACGGAGAGGTTGAATAACGTTTACCCCGGGAGAGAGAGACAAAGAGGGAGGGATGGAGGAGAGAGAGACAGAGGGAGGGATGGAGGGAGAGAGAGACAAAGAGGGAGGGATGGAGGGAGAGGAGAAACGGAGAGGTTGAATAACGTTTACCCCGGGGAGAGAGACAAAAAAGGGAGGGATGGAGGGAGAGAGAGACAAAGAGGGAGGGATGGAGGGAGAGGAGAAACGGAGAGGTTGAATAACGTTACCCCGGGAGAGAGAGACAAAGAGGAGGGATGGAGGGAGAGAGAGACAAAGAGGGAGGGATGGAGGGAGAGAGAAACGGAGAGGTTGAATAACGTTTACCCCGGGAGAGAGAGACAAAGAGGGAGGGATGGAGGGAGAGAGAGAGACAAAGAGGGAGGGATGGAGGGAGAGGAGAAACGGAGAGGTTGAATAACGTTTACCCCGGGAGAGAGAGACAAAGAGGGAGGGATGGAGGGAGAGAGAGACAAAGAGGGAGGGTTGGAGGAGAGGAGAAACGGAGAGGTTGAATAACATTTACCCGGGAGAGAGAGACAAAGAGGGAGGGATGGAGGGAGAGGAGAAACGGAGAGGTTGAATAACGCTTACCCCGGGGAGAGAGAGACAAAGAGGAAGGGATGGAGGGAGAGGAGAAATGGAGAGGTTGAATAACATTTACCCCGGGAGAGAGAGACAGAGGGAGGGATGGAGGGAGAGAGAGACAAAGAGAGAGGGATGGAGGAGAGGAGAAACGGAGAGGTTGAATAACGTTTACCCCGGGAGAGAGAGACAAAGAGGGAGGGATGGAGGGAGAGGAGAAATGGAGAGGTTGAATAACGTTTACCCCGGGAGAGAGAGACAAAGAGGGAGGGATGGAGGGAGAGGAGAAACAGAGAGGTTGAATAACGTTTACCCCGGGAGAGAGAGAGACAAAGAGGGAGGGATGGAGGGAGAGAGAGACAGAGGGAGGGATGGAGGGAGAGAGAGACAAAGAGGGAGGGATGGAAGGAGAGGAGAAACGGAGAGGTTGAATAACGTTTACCCCGGGAGAGAGAGACAAAAAGGGAGGGATGGAGGGAGAGAGAGACAAAGAGGGAGGGATGGAGGAGAGGAGAAACGGAGAGGTTGAATAACGTTTACCCCGGGAGAGAGAGACAAAGAGGGAGGGATGGAGGGAGAGAGAGACAAAGAGGGAGGGATGGAGGGAGAGGAGAAACGGAGAGGTTGAATAACATTTACCCCGGGAGAGAGAGAGACAAAGAGGAGGGATGGAGGGAGAGGAGAAACGGAGAGGTTGAATAACGTTTACCCCGGGGAGAGAGAGACAAAGAGGGAGGGATGGAGGGAGAGGAGAAATGGAGAGGTTGAATAACGTTTACCCGGGAGAGAGAGACAGAGGGGAGGGAGGAGGGAGAGAGGAGACAAAGAGAGAGGGATGGAGGGAGAGGAGAAACGGAGAGGTTGAATAACGTTTACCCCGGGAGAGAGAGACAAAGAGGGAGGGATGGAGGGAGAGGAGAAATGGAGAGGTTGAATAACGTTTACCCCGGGAGAGAGAGACAAAGAGGGAGGGATGGAGGGAGAGGAGAAACGGAGAGGTTGAAGGCTGAACGTTTACCCGGGAGAGAGAGAGACAAAGAGGGAGGGATGGAGGGAGAGGAGAAACGGAGGCTGGTGGAGCGAGAGGAAGGATCTCTTTGTGTATAAACAGCTCATTTGTTTCTAGGGTCATGGTGGTAAAGCAAGGTGCCACTGTTAATGTGACAGGCAAATGGACGTGACTACATTTTGGACACCTCAATAGCGTATGCAAAGAGGCAACCAGGAAACGGTAGAAAAAAAACAAGAATTTAGAAGCCTTGACGCCACTGGCTGACAATTAACGTCAGAGTTAGTCTACTCTGGTGTTCTGATGTAGGCTACTACAGTGTTGTGGACTGGTACATTCTAGATAATGAAATGGACAACAAGTAATGTCATCTCTCTCGTGAACAATGTCATCTTAGATATATTTTAGCAGATGCTGTTGCATCAAGGCACATAGGGTGACATATCATTGTGTTTACTTGATAGCTACCGACACAAATAGCTAGCTAGAACAAAGTGTTAATAAGATAAATTCATTCAAAAGATGAAAGGCAATACAAATAAGTTCTCCAGTAGGCATCTACTGAGGGAGTTAAGAGCTGTGTTGTCAGTCATATATATATGTATGTTCTCCAGTAGGCATCTACTGAGGGAGTTAAGAGCTGTGTTGTCAGTCATATATATATGTATGTTCTCCAGTAGGCATCTACTGAGGGAGTTAGGAGCTGTGTTGTCAGTCATATATATATGTATGTTCTCCAGTAGGCATCTACTGAGGGAGTTAAACTGTGTTGTCAGTCATATATATATGTATGTTCTCAAGTAGGCATCTACTGAGGTTAAGAGCTGTGTTGTCATATATATATGTATGTTGTAGGCATCTACTGAGGGAGCTAAGAGCTGTGTTGTCAGTCATATATATATGTATGTTCTCCAGTAGGCATCTACTGAGGGAGTTAAAGAGCTGTGTTGTCAGTCATATATATATATGTTATCCAGTAGGCATCTACTGAGGGAGTTAAGAGCTGTGTTGTCAGTCATATATATGTATGTTCTCCAGTAGGCATCTACTGATTAAGAGCTGTGTTGTCAGTCATATATATATGTATGTTCTCCAGTAGGCATCTACTGAGGGGAGCTAAGAGCTGTGTTGTCAGTCATATATATATGTATGTTATCCAGTAGGCATCTACTGAGGAGTTAAGAGCTGTGTTGTCAGTCATATATATATGTATGTTCTCCAGTAGGCATCTACTGAGGGAGCTAAGAGCTGTGTTGTCAGTCATATATATATGTATGTTCTCCAGTAGGCATCTACTGAGGGAGTTAAGAGCTGTGTTGTCAGTCATATATATATATGTATGTTATCAGTAGGCATCTACTGAGGGCTAAGAGCTGTGTTGTCAGTCATATATATATATGTATGTTATCCAGTAGACATCTACTGAGGGAGTTAAGAGCTGTGTTGTCATATATATATGTATGTTATCCAGTAGGCATCTACTGAGGGAGTTAAGAGCTGTGTTGTCAGTCATATATATATATGTATGTTCTCAGTAGGCATCTACTGAGGGAGCTAAGAGCTGTGTTGTCAGTCATATATATATGTATGTTCTCAGTAGGCATCTACTGAGGGAGTTAAGAGCTGTGTTGTCAGTCATATATATATGTATGTTCTCCAGTAGGCATCTACTGAGGGAGTTAAGAGCTGTGTTGTCAGTCATATATATATGTATGTTCTCCAGTAGGCATCTACTGAGGGAGTTAAGAGCTGTGTTGTCAGTCATATATATATGTATGTTCTCAGTAGGCATCTACTGGGGGAGTTAAGAGCTGTGTTGTCAGTCATATATATATGCATGTTCTCCAGTAGGCATCTACTGAGGGAGTTAAGAGCTGTGTTGTCATATATATATGTATGTTCTCCAGTAGGCATCTACTGAGGGAGTTAAGAGCTGTGTTGTCATATATATATGTATGTTCTCCAGTAGGCATCTACTGAGGGAATTAAGAGCTGTGTTGTCAGTCATATATATATGTATGTTCTCCAGTAGGCATCTACTGAGGGAGTTAAGAGCTGTGTTGTCAGTCATATATATATGTATGTTCTCCAGTAGGCATCTACTGAGGGAGTTAAGAGCTGTGTTGTCAGTCATATATATATGTATGTTCTCAGTAGGCATCTACTGAGGAGTTAAGAGCTGTGTTGTCAGTCATATATATATGTATGTTCTCCAGTAGGCATCTACTGAGGGGGAGTTAAAACTGTGTTGTCAGTCATATATATATGTATGTTCTCAGTAGGCATCTACTGGGAGTTAAGAGCTGTGTTGTCAGTCATATATATATGTATGTTCTCCAGTAGGCATCTACTGAGGGAGTTAAGAGCTGTGTTGTCAGTCATATATATATGTTATCCAGTAGTCTCTGAGGGAGTTAAGAGCTGTGTTGTCAGTCATATATATATGTATGTTCTCCAGTAGGCATCTACTGAGGGAGTTAAGAGCTGTGTTGTCAGTCATATATATATGTATGTTCTCCAGTAGGCATCTACTGAGGGGGTTAAAACTGTGTTGTCAGTCATATATATATGTATGTTCTCCAGTAGGCATCTACTGAGGAGCTAAGAGCTGTTTGTCAGTCATATATTTTATATGTATGTTCTCAGTAGGCATCTACTGAAGGCTAAGAGCTGTGTTGTCAGTCATATATGTATGTTCTCCAGTAGGCATCTACTGAGGAGTTAAGAGCTGTGTTGTCAGTCATATATATATGTATGTTATCAGTAGGCATCTACTGAGGGAGCTAAGAGCTGTGTTGTCAGTCATATATATGTATGTTCTCCAGTAGGCATCTACTGGGGAGTTAAGAGCTGTGTTGTCAGTCATATATATGTATGTTCTCCCAGTGTAGACATCTGCTGGGGAGTTAAGAGCTGTGTTGTCAGTCATATATATATGTATGTTCTCAGTAGGCATCTACTGAGGGAGCTAAGAGCTGTGTTGTCATATCATATATATATATGTATGTTCTCCAGTAGGGCATCTACTGAGGGAGTTAAGAGCTGTGTTGTCATCATATATATATGTATGTTCTCAGTAGGCATCTACTGAGGAGCTAAGAGCTGTGTTTGTCATATCATTTATGTTCTACCTATAGGCATCTACTGGGGACAGATGTTTTGTCAGTCATATTACCTAGATGTTCTCCAGGGATCTAACCGGGGGCTAAGAGCTGTGTTTGTTACCCAACGTTCTTTAGGCACTAGGCTACATACAGTTTAACTACATATGTATGTTCTTCACTCCCCCTATTAATTTGTAACAGCTGTGTTAGAATCGGATCATGAAATGGACATTAACATAATGTGTCAGCAAGAGGTGATGTAAAACTACAATGGTTTGAGTCACCATTTTGATGAGGGCTAAGAGACCGTGTTGTCAGTCATATCTGAGGAATCAACTCTGCTGGAGACGGTCCGATAGCGTTAGTGAGTGTGTTTACCACTAGGCTACTGTGTTAACTACATCGTGCTGTTGCTTTGTAACAGCAGAGTTTGTTCATCATGAAATGGACATTGGCATAATGTGCACCAGTGATGCAAAACTCAATGCGTCACCATTTTGACATATTGTAATGAGAGGTGCACACACATCAGCTCTGCTGGAGGACACACACAGTGAGTGTGTGCAGGGATGCTGTGTTATGTCGTGCTGTTGCTGTGCACACACACACAGCAAGACATTGGCATATTTGCACCAGTAACAAACGCTCAAGCGCACACATTGATACAGGTGCAGCCACACACACACACACACACACACACACACACACACACACACACACACACACACACACACACACACACACACTGCATTATTCACATGCATGTTCACCATTAGTCACAGTGACAGGAACTCAGGCAACATAGTTTCTGTGACTGTAAACTTGGATCACACACACAGACACACACACACACACACACACACACACACACACACACAGACACACACACACACAGACACACACACACACACACACACACACACACACACACACACAGACACACACACACACACACACACACACACTCCAATCTCATTCTCCTAGTTCATGCATGCAGGGACACACACAACACAATTATGCACTAATTAGTCCCATCAATGTGGATCTGTGCAAGCTTGCTCTTCTGTTTGACTGCACCCTGAAATCACAGTGTAACTACCCCAAGAATGAGATCATGTGGGCAATTCTCCACAACTACACTAACAACCCCCACAACCTACACTAACAACCCCCCCACAACCTACACTAACAACCCCCACAACCTACACTAACAACCCCCCCACAACCTACACTAACAACCCCCCCACAGCCTACCCTAACAACCACCCCACAAGCACATAACAACCCCCACAGACTACACTAACAACCCCCCACATCCTACACTAACAACCCCACACAGCCTAAATAACAACCCCCCCCCACAGCCTACACTAACCACCCCCCCACAGCCTACACTAACAACCCTTCCAGCCTAAACTAACAACCCCCCCCCCCACAGCTACACTAGCCCCACATTACACTAACAAACCCCCACAGTCATCACTAACAACCCGCCCCAACCCACACAGCCCACATCATTAAACCCCACAGCCTACACTAACAACCCCCACAGCCTACACTAACCCCCCCACAGCCTACACTAACAACCCCCACAGCTACACTAACAACCCCCACAGCCTACACTAACAACCCCCACAGCCTACACCTGACAACCCCCACAGCCTACACTAATAACCCCCACAGCCTACACTAACAACCCCCACAGCCTACACTAACAACCCCAGCCTAATAACCCCCACAGCCTACACTAACAAACCCCACACAGTCAATTCCTGGCACCATCTCCCTTCCATTGAGTCTCACACAAAGCAGTGTGTTCCAAGCCTAGTATCTGGCCTCGCTCCCACTGGTCCCCCGACCTGTCTCACACATCATTACCCCTGTGAAGAGAGGAGACAGCGCCAGGCAGGCGGTGGAGGGGGTAGAGGGAGGGAGGGGTAGAGAGATGGAGGGATGGACAAGGGGGTGGAGGGATAAATGAGGGGATGGAGGGATAGATGAGGGGGTAGAGGGATGGAAGAGTAGAGGGCCCGTCAGGGGTAATGTCTCCGGACACATGTCCAAAGTACAGCCTGTGTCCTGAGACATCTGTATGTGGCCTGACAGCGCTATGCCCACCAATGTCCCCCACCTCCACCAAAACACAAAGAGTCCTCTGTTAAGAGAGGGAGAGAGAGAGCCATTAATGCTAACCTACTGGGATAACTGCTTGAGAGGGAGAGAGGCAGGAGAGAGGGGCGCCATCAATA
>NW_025748284.1:2500-37538 GCF_021184085.1 Oncorhynchus gorbuscha | reverse complement strand
GTAATCTGATTCATTATGATCTGCTTAATGATTCATTCACTCACCTCGGCATCAGAGCGTCTGCTAAATGACTCACTACTGGATCAGAGCGTCTGCTAAATGACTCACTACTGGATCAGAGCGTCTGCTAAATGACTCACTACTGGATCAGAGCGTCTGCTAAATGACTCACTACTGGATCAGAGCGTCTGCTAAATGACTCACTACTGGATCAGAGCATCTGCTAAATGACTCACTACTGGATCAGAGTGTCTGCTAAATGACTTATTACTGGATCAGAGCGTCTGCTAAATGACTCACTACTGGATCAGAGCGTCTGCTAAATGACTCATTACTGGATCAGAGCGTCTGCTAAATGACTCACTACTGGATCAGAGTGTCTGCTAAATGACTCACTATTGGATCAGAGTGCCTGCTAAATGACTCACCTCTGCATCAGAGCGTCTGCTAAATGACTCACTACTGGATCAGAGCGTCTGCTAAATGACTCACTACTGGATCAGAGCGTCTGCTAAATGACTCACTACTGGATCAGAGCGTCTGCTAAATGACTCACTACTGGATCAGAGTGCCTGCTAAATGACTCACCTCTGCATCAGAGTGTCTGCTAAATGACTCACTACTGGATCAGAGCGTCTGCTAAATGACTATTACTGGATCAGAGCGTCTGCTAAATGACTCACTATTGGATCAGAGCGTCTGCTAAATGACTCACCTCTGCATCAGAGCGTCTGCTAAATGACTCACCTCGGCATCAGAGCGTCTGCTAAATGACTCACTACTGGATCAGAGCGTCTGCTAAATGACTCACTACTGGATCAGAGCGTCTGCTAAATGACTCACTACTGCATCCGAGCGTCTGCTAAATGACTCACCTCTGCATCAGAGAGTCTGCTAAATGACTACAATGTAAATGTAAATGATGCAGCCACCACTATGCTTCAACATATGGAGAATGGCAGTCAGTGAGGGGTTGTATTGGATTTGCACCAAACATCACACTTTGTATTCAGGACAAAAAGTGAACTGCTTTGCCACCGGCTTCCATCCTCAGTGTTCTCCTATCACAGCCATTAAACTCTGTCAGTTAGGTTAGTATTGAGGAGTAACTATAATGTAGTTGATCCATCCTCAGTGTTCTCCTATCACAGCCATTATACTCTGTCAGTGAGGTTAGTATTGAGGAGTAACTATAATGTAGTTGATCCATCCTCAGTGTTCTCCTATCACAGCCATTAAACTCTGTAACTGTTTTTAAGTCACCATTGGCCTCATGCTGAAATCAATGAGAGGTTTCCTTCGTCTCCGGCAACTAAGTTAGGAAGACGCCTGTATCTTTGTAGTGACTGGGTGAAAAAAACGTTTGTTTTTTCCATCTACCAATAAGTGCCCGTCTTTGTGAGGCACGGAGATGGAGATGGGAATTTGTACTTGTGGTTTTACTTAATTCTCCATACTGGCTAATGATTATAAAGCTGATTCTGAACTAATCATTAATTCATACATTGCGCCCCTGACCTGAGAGGATGGAAGTTCAATATGTAGCTAGATGTAGACGGCTAATGTTTAATAGTTAACTAGCGAACGTTGCGAACCAAGCTTTTTAGCCAAGTAGCCGAGGACATAAAATAAAGGTATGTACAGTATTTATTACCTCTCTTATCCTACCTCATTTACACATGCTGTATATAGATCTACTGTATTTATTACCTCTCATCCTACCTCATTTACACATGCTGTATATAGATCTACTGTATTTATTACCTCTCTTATCCTACCTCATTTACACATGCTGTATATAGATCTACTGTATTTATTACCTCTTTATCCTACCTCATTTACACATGCTGTATATAGATCTACTGTATTTATTACCTCTCTCATCCTACCTCATTTACACATGCTGTATATAGATCTACAGTATTTATTACCTCTCTCATCCTACCTCATTTACACATGCTGTATATAGATCTACTGTATTTATTACCTCTCTTATCCTACCTCATTTACACATGCTGTATATAGATCTACTGTATTTATTACCTCTCTCATCCTACCTCATTTACACATGCTGTATATAGATCTACTGTATTTATTACCTCTCTATCCTACCTCATTTACACATGCTGTATATAGATCTACTGTATTTATTACCTCTCTCATCCTACCTCATTTACACATGCTGTATATAGATCTACAGTATTTATTACCTCTCTCATCCTACCTCATTTACACATGCTGTATATAGATCTACTGTATTTATTACCTCTCTTATCCTACCTCATTTACACATGCTGTATATAGATCTACTGTATTTATTACCTCTCTCATCCTACCTCATTTACACATGCTGTATATAGATCTACAGTATTTATTACCTCTCTCATCCTACCTCATTTACACATGCTGTATATAGATCTACTGTATTTATTACCTCTCTCATCCTGCCTCGCCTCATTTACACATGCTGTATATAGATCTACTGTATTTATTACCTCTCTCATCCTACCTCATTTACACATGCTGTATATAGATCTACTGTATTTATTACCTCTCTTATCCTACCTCATTTACACATGCTGTATATAGATCTACTGTATTTATTACCTCTCTCATCCTACCTCATTTACACATGCTGTATATAGATCTACTGTATTTATTACCTCTCTTATCCTACCTCATTTACACATGCTGTATATAGATCTACTGTATTTATTACCTCTCTTATCCTACCTCATTTACACATGCTGTATATAGATCTACTGTATTTATTACCTCTCTTATCCTACCTCATTTACACATGCTGTATATAGATCTACTGTATTTATTACCTCTCTCATCCTACCTCATTTACACATGCTGTATATAGATCTACTGTATTTATTACCTCTCTTATCCTACCTCATTTACACATGCTGTATATAGATCTACTGTATTTATTACCTCTCTTATCCTACCTCATTTACACATGCTGTATATAGATCTACTGTATTTATTACCTCTCATCCTGTCTCATTTACACATGCTGTATATAGATCTACTGTATTTATTACCTCTCTTATCCTACCTCATTTACACATGCTGTATATAGATCTACTGTATTTATTACCTCTCTTATCCTACCTCATTTACACATGCTGTATATAGATCTACTGTATTTATTACCTCTCTTATCCTACCTCATTTACACATGCTGTATATAGATCTACTGTATTTATTACCTCTCTCATCCTACCTCATTTACACATGCTGTATATAGATCTACTGTATTTATTACCTCTCTCATCCTGCCTCGCCTCATTTACACATGCTGTATATAGATCTACTGTATTTATTACCTCTCTCATCCTACCTCATTTACACATGCTGTATATAGATCTACTGTATTTATTACCTCTCTCATCCTACCTCATTTACACATGCTGTATATAGATCTACTGTATTTATTACCTCTCTTATCCTACCTCATTTACACATGCTGTATATAGATCTACTGTATTTATTACCTCTCATCCTACCTCATTTACACATGCTGTATATAGATCTACTGTATTTATTACCTCTCTTATCCTACCTCATTTACACATGCTGTATATAGATCTACTGTATTTATTACCTCTCTCATCCTGCCTCATTTACACATGCTGTATATAGATCTACTGTATTTATTACCTCTCTCATCCTACCTCATGTACACATGCTGTATATAGATCTACTGTATTTATTACCTCTCTCATCCTACCTCATTTACACATGCTGTATATAGATCTACTGTATTTATTACCTCTCATCCTACCTCATTTACACATGCTGTATATAGATCTACTGTATTTATTACCTCTCTTATCCTACCTCATGTACACATGCTGTATATAGATCTACTGTATTTATTACCTCTCTTATCCTACCTCATTTACACATGCTGTATATAGATCTACTGTATTTATTACCTCTCTCATCCTACCTCATTTACACATGCTGTATATGATCTACTGTATTTATTACCTCTCTCATCCTACCTCGCCTCATGTACACATGCTGTATATAGATATACTGTATTTATTACCTCTCTCATCCTACCTCGCCTCATTTACACATGCTGTATATAGATCTACTGTATTTATTACCTCTCTCATCCTACCTCATTTACACATGCTGTATATAGATCTACTGTATTTATTACCTCTCTCATCCTACCTCATTTACACATGCTGTATATAGATCTACTGTATTTATTACCTCTCTTATCCTACCTCATTTACACATGCTGTATATAGATCTACTGTATTTATTACCTCTCTCATCCTACCTCATTTACACATGCTGTATATAGATATACTGTATTTATTACCTCTCTCATCCTACCTCATGTACACATGCTGTATATAGATCTACTGTATGTATTACCTCTCTCATCCTACCTCATTTACACATGCTGTATATAGATCTACTGTATTTATTACCTCTCTTATCCTACCTCATTTACACATGCTGTATATAGATCTACTGTATTTATTACCTCTCTCATCCTACCTCATTTACACATGCTGTATATAGATCTACTGTATTTATTACCTCTCTCATCCTACCTCATTTACACATGCTGTATATAGATCTACTGTATTTATTACCTCTCTCATCCTACCTCATTTACACATGCTGTATATAGATCTACTGTATTTATTACCTCTCTCATCCTACCTCATTTACACATGCTGTATATAGATCTACTGTATTTATTACCTCTCTCATCCTACCTCATTTACACATGCTGTATATAGATCTACTGTATTTATTACCTCTCTCATCCTACCTCGCCTCATTTACACATGCTGTATATAGATCTACTGTATTTATTACCTCTCTCATCCTACCTCATTTGCACATGCTGTATATAGATCTACTGTATTTATTACCTCTCTCATCCTACCTCATTTACACATGCTGTATATAGATCTACTGTATTTATTACCTCTCTCATCCTACCTCATGTACACATGCTGTATATAGATCTACTGTATTTATTACCTCTCTTATCCTACCTCATGTACACATGCTGTATATAGATCTACTGTATTTATTACCTCTCTTATCCTACCTCATGTACACATGCTGTATATAGATCTACTGTATTTATTACCTCTCTCATCCTACCTCATTTACACATGCTGTATATAAATCTACTGTATTTATTACCTCTCTCATCCTGCCTCATTTACACATGCTGTATATAGATCTACTGTATTTATTACCTCTCTTATCCTACCTCATTTACACATGCTGTATATAGATCTACTGTATTATTGACTGCATGTTGGTTTGTTCCATGTGAAACTCTGTGTTGTTATATGTGTCGAACTGCTATGGTTTATCTTGGCCAGGTCGCAGTTGCAAATGAGAACTTGTCCTCAACTAAATAAAGGTGTTCTCAACTAGCCTACCTGGTTAAATAAAGGTGTTCTCAACTAGCCTACCTGGTTAAATAAAGGTGTTCTCAACTAGCCTACCTGGTTAAATAAAGGTGTTCTCAACTAGCCTACCTGGTTAAATAAAGGTGTTCTCAACTAGACTACCTGGTTAAATAAAGGTGTTCTCAACTAGACTACCTGGTTAAATAAAGGTGTTCTCAACTAGCCTACCTGGTTAAATAAAGGTGTTCTCAACTAGCCTACCTGGTTAAATAAAGGTGTTCTCAACTAGCCTACCTGGTTAAATAAAGGTGTTCTCAACTAGCCTACCTGGTTAAATAAAGGTGTTCTCAACTGGTCTACCTGGTTAAATAAAGGTGTTCTCAACTGGCCTACCTGGTTAAATAAAGGTGTTCTCAACTAGCCTACCTGGTTAAATAAAGGTGTTCTCAACTAGCCTACCTGGTTAAATAAAGGTGTTCTCAACTGGTCTACCTGGTTAAATAAAGGTGTTCTCAACTGGCCTACCTGGTTAAATAAAGGTGTTCGCAACTAGCCTACCTGGTTAAATAAAGGTGTTCTAAACTAGTCTACCTGGTTAAATAAAGGTGTTCTAAACTAGTCTACCTGGTTAAATAAAGGTGTTCTCAACTGATCTACCTGGTTAAATAAAGGTGTTCTCAACTGGCCTACCTGGTTAAATAAAGGTGTTCTCAACTAGCCTACCTGGTTAAATAAAGGTGTTCTCAACTAGCCTACCTGGTTAAATAAAGGTGTTCTCAACTAGCCTACCTGGTTAAATATAGGTGTTCTCAACTAGCCTACCTGGTTAAATAAAGGTGTTCTCAACTGGCCTACCTGGTTAAATAAAGGTGTTCTCAACTAGCCTACCTGGTTAAATAAAGGTGTTCTCAACTAGCCTACCTGGTTAAATAAAGGTGTTCTCAACTGGTCTACCTGGTTAAATAAAGGTGTTCTCAACTGGCCTACCTGGTTAAATAAAGGTGTTCTCAACTGGTCTACCTGGTTAAATAAAGGTGTTCTCAACTGGCCTACCTGGTTAAATAAAGGTGTTCTCAACTAGCCTACCTGGTTAAATAAAGGTGTTCTCAACTGGTCTACCTGGTTAAATAAAGGTGTTCTCAACTAGCCTACCTGGTTAAATAAAGGTGTTCTCAACTAGCCTACCTGGTTAAATAAAGGTGTTCTCAACTAGCCTACCTGGTTAAATAAAGGTGTTCTCAACTAGACTACCTGGTTAAATAAAGGTGTTCTCAACTAGACTACCTGGTTAAATAAAGGTGTTCTCAACTAGCCTACCTGGTTAAATAAACGTGTTCTCAACTAGCCTACCTGGTTAAATAAAGGTGTTCTCAACTAGCCTACCTGGTTAAATAAAGGTGTTCTCAACTAGCCTACCTGGTTAAATAAAGGTGTTCTCAACTAGCCTACCTGGTTAAATAAAGGTGTTCTCAACTAGCCTACCTGGTTAAATAAATGTGTTCTCAACTGGTCTACCTGGTTAAATAAAGGTGTTCTCAACTGGCCTACCTGGTTAAATAAAGGTGTTCTCAACTAGCCTACCTGGTTAAATAAATGTGTTCTCAACTAGCCTACCTGGTTAAATAAAGGTGTTCTCAACTAGCCTACCTGGTTAAATAAAGGTGTTCTCAACTAGCCTACCTGGTTAAATAAAGGTGTTCTCAACTAGCCTACCTGGTTAAATAAAGGTGTTCTCAACTGGTCTACCTGGTTAAATAAAGATGTTCTCAACTGGCCTACCTGGTTAAATAAAGGTGTTCTCAACTAGCCTACCTGGTTAAATAAAGGTGTTCTCAACTAGCCTACCTGGTTAAATAAAGGTGTTCTCAACTGGTCTACCTGGTTAAATAAAGGTGTTCTCAACTGGCCTACCTGGTTAAATAAAGGTGTTCTCAACTAGCCTACCTGGTTAAATAAAGGTGTTCTCAACTGGTCTACCTGGTTAAATAAAGGTGTTCTCAACTAGCCTACCTGGTTAAATAAAGGTGTTCTCAACTAGCCTACCTGGTTAAATAAAGGTGTTCTCAACTAGCCTACCTGGTTAAATAAAGGTGTTCTCAACTAGCCTACCTGGTTAAATAAAGGTGTTCTCAACTAGCCTACATGGTTAAATAAAGGTGTTCTCAACTAGCCTACCTGGTTAAATAAAGGTGTTCTCAACTGGTCTACCTGGTTAAATAAAGGTGTTCTCAACTGGCCTACCTGGTTAAATAAAGGTGTTCTCAAGTAGCCTACCTGGTTAAATAAAGGTGTTCTCAACTAGCCTACCTGGTTAAATAAAGATGTTCTCAACTGGTCTACCTGGTTAAATAAAGATGTTCTCAACTGGTCTACCTGGTTAAATAAAGGTGTTCTCAACTGGCCTACCTGGTTAAATAAAGGTGTTCTCAACTAGCCTACCTGGTTAAATAAAGGTGTTCTCAACTAGCCTACCTGGTTAAATATAGGTGTTCTCAACTAGCCTACCTGGTTAAATAAAGGTGTTCTCAACTGGTCTACCTGGTTAAATAAAGGTGTTCTCAACTGGCCTACCTGGTTAAATAAAGGTGTTCTCAACTAGCCTACCTGGTTAAATAAAGGTGTTCTCAACTAGCCTACCTGGTTAAATAAAGGTGTTCTCAACTGGTCTACCTGGTTAAATAAAGGTGTTCTCAACTGGCCTACCTGGTTAAATAAAGGTGTTCTCAACTAGCCTACCTGGTTAAATAAAGGTGTTCTCAACTAGCCTACCTGGTTAAATAAAGGTGTTCTCAACTGGTCTACCTGGTTAAATAAAGGTGTTCTCAACTGGCCTACCTGGTTAAATAAAGGTGTTCTCAACTAGACTACCTGGTTAAATAAAGGTGTTCTCAACTAGACTACCTGGTTAAATAAAGGTGTTCTCAACTAGCCTACCTGGTTAAATAAAGGTGTTCTCAACTAGCCTACCTGGTTAAATAAAGGTGTTCTCAACTAGCCTACCTGGTTAAATAAAGGTGTTCTCAACTAGCCTACCTGGTTAAATAAAGGTGTTCTCAACTAGCCTACCTGGTTAAATAAATGTGTTCTCAACTAGCCTACCTGGTTAAATAAATGTGTTCTCAACTAGCCTACCTGGTTAAATAAAGGTGTTCTCAACTAGCCTACCTGGTTAAATAAAGGTGTTCTCAACTAGCCTACCTGGTTAAATAAAGGTGTTCTCAACTGGTCTACCTGGTTAAATAAAGATGTTCTCAACTGACCTACCTGGTTAAATAAAGGTGTTCTCAACTAGCCTACCTGGTTAAATAAAGGTGTTCTCAACTAGCCTACCTGGTTAAATAAAGGTGTTCTCAACTGGTCTACCTGGTTAAATAAAGGTGTTCTCAACTAGCCTACCTGGTTAAATAAAGGTGTTCTCAACTGGTCTACCTGGTTAAATAAAGGTGTTCTCAACTGGCCTACCTGGTTAAATAAAGGTGTTCTCAACTAGCCTACCTGGTTAAATAAAGGTGTTCTCAACTGGTCTACCTGGTTAAATAAAGGTGTTCTCAACTAGCCTACCTGGTTAAATAAAGGTGTTCTCAACTAGCCTACCTGGTTAAATAAAGGTGTTCTCAACTAGCCTACCTGGTTAAATAAAGGTGTTCTCAACTAGCCTACCTGGTTAAATAAAGGTGTTCTCAACTAGCCTACCTGGTTAAATAAAGGTGTTCTCAACTAGCCTACCTGGTTAAATAAAGGTGTTCTCAACTAGCCTACCTGGTTAAATAAAGGTGTTCTCAACCAGCCTACCTGGTTAAATAAAGGTGTTCTCAACTAGCCTACCTGGTTAAATAAAGGTGTTCTCAACTGGTTTACCTGGTTAAATAAAGGTGTTCTCAACTAGCCTACCTGGTTAAATAAAGGTGTTCTCAACTAGACTACCTGGTTAAATAAAGGTGTTCTCAACTAGACTACCTGGTTAAATAAAGGTGTTCTCAACTAGCCTACCTGGTTAAATAAAGGTGTTCTCAACTAGCCTACCTGGTTAAATAAAGGTGTTCTCAACTAGCCTACCTGGTTAAATAAAGGTGTTCTCAACTAGCCTACCTGGTTAAATAAAGGTGTTCTCAACTAGCCTACCTGGTTAAATAAATGTGTTCTCAACTAGCCTACCTGGTTAAATAAATGTGTTCTCAACTAGCCTACCTGGTTAAATAAAGGTGTTCTCAACTAGCCTACCTGGTTAAATAAAGGTGTTCTCAACTAGCCTACCTGGTTAAATAAAGGTGTTCTCAACTAGCCTACCTGGTTAAATAAAGGTGTTCTCAACTGGTCTACCTGGTTAAATAAAGATGTTCTCAACTGACCTACCTGGTTAAATAAAGGTGTTCTCAACTAGCCTACCTGGTTAAATAAAGGTGTTCTCAACTGGTCTACCTGGTTAAATAAAGGTGTTCTCAACTAGCCTACCTGGTTAAATAAAGGTGTTCTCAACTGGTCTACCTGGTTAAATAAAGGTGTTCTCAACTGGCCTACCTGGTTAAATAAAGGTGTTCTCAACTAGCCTACCTGGTTAAATAAAGGTGTTCTCAACTGGCCTACCTGGTTAAATAAAGGTGTTCTCAACTAGCCTACCTGGTTAAATAAAGGTGTTCTCAACTGGTCTACCTGGTTAAATAAAGGTGTTCTCAACTAGCCTACCTGGTTAAATAAAGGTGTTCTCAACTAGCCTACCTGGTTAAATAAAGGTGTTCTCAACTAGCCTACCTGGTTAAATAAAGGTGTTCTCAACTAGCCTACCTGGTTAAATAAAGGTGTTCTCAACTGGCCTACCTGGTTAAATAAAGGTGTTCTCAACTAGCCTACCTGGTTAAATAAAGGTGTTCTCAACTGGTTTACCTGGTTAAATAAAGGTGTTCTCAACTAGCCTACCTGGTTAAATAAAGGTGTTCTCAACTAGCCTACCTGGTTAAATAAAGGAGTTCTCAACTGGTCTACCTGGTTAAATAAAGGTGTTCTCAACTGGGCTACCTGGTTAAATAAAGGTGTTCTCAACTAGCCTACCTGGTTAAATAAAGTTGTTCTCAACTAGCCTACCTGGTTAAATAAAGGTGTTCTCAACTAGCCTACCTAGTTAAATAAAGGTGAAATAACAAATTAAACAGTATGACAGGGTGATAGACCGTTTTGTTCTTCTGGAATTTTGTTGCTGAAGAGAATCTCTTCTCTCACTCTGTTTTGGTTCAAGCAGGTGACTGTGACAGGGTGCCATCTCTTCTCTCACTCTGTTTTGGTCCATGCAGGTGACTGTGACAGGGTGCCATCTCTTCTCTCACTCTGTTTTGGTCCATGCAGGTGGCTGTGACAGGGTGCCATCTCTTCTCTCACTGTGTTTTGGTTCATGCAGGTGACTGTGACAGGGTGCCATCTCTTCTCTCACTCTGTTTTGGTCCATGCAGGTGACTGTGACAGGGTGCCATCTCTTCTCTCACTCTGTTTTGGTCCATGCAGGTGACTGTGACAGGGTGCCATCTCTTCTCTCACTCTGTTTTGGTTCATGCAGGTGACAGGGTGCTATCTCTTCTCTCACTCTGTTTTGGTCCATGCAGGTGACAGGGTGCCATCTCTTCTCTCACTCTGTTTTGGTTCATGCAGGTGACAGGGTGCTATCTCTTCTCTCACTCTGTTTTGGTTCATGCAGGTGACAGGGTGCCATCTCTTCTCTCACTCTGTTTTGGTCCATGCAGGTGACTGTGACAGGGTGCCATCTCTTCTCTCACTCTGTTTTGGTCCATGCAGGTGACTGTGACAGGGTGCCATCTCTTCTCTCACTCTGTTTTGGTTCATGCAGGTGACTGTGACAGGGTGCCATCTCTTCTCTCACTCTGTTTTGGTTCATGCAGGTGACTGTGACAGGGTGCCATCTCTTCTCTCACTCTGTTTTGGTTCATGCAGGTGACTGTGACAGGGTGCCATCTCTTCTCTCACTCTGTTTTGGTCCATGCAGGTGACTGTGACAGGGTGCCATCTCTTCTCTCACTCTGTTTTGGTTCATGCAGGTGACTGTGACAGGGTGCCATCTCTTCTCTCACTCTGTTTTGGTTCATGCAGGTGACTGTGACAGGGTGCCATCTCTTCTCTACTGTGGTGCATTGAGGTGGTTTAAATCTCTCCAGTTACTAAATTATTCATTTAAGTTTGACTTCAAGTGTCCGTGTGTTGAATTTCAACAACAAGTAGAGAAATCTGCTCACACACACACACACACACACACACACACACACACACACACACACACACACACACACACACACACACACACACACACACACACACACACACACACACACACACACACACACACACACACACACACACACACACACACACACACACACACACACACACACACACACACACATAAATCAGAACCATGGACTGCCACATATGTAGTTTACGTTGATTAGACTAAATAGTTGTTGGTATCTTTTAGTTGTAACTGTCTGTTAAATGCAATATGTGTTGTGGACTCCACCGGACAGACTCTCTGATTTAGTGATGAAACAAAGGTGTGGTTGAATTTAATCTACCACTGTGTCTTCTTATTGTCTGGGCCTTAGGCTTATATATCGTGGTTGCAAAGCATATGAACTAGCAGGTTATAGAGCAAACAATGTGTTGTACCATGTCTTCCCCAGTGATATTACCCACTATATTACCCACTATATTACCCACTATATTACCCACTATATTACCCACTATATTACCCACTATATTACCCACTATATGACCCACTATATTACCCACTATATTACCCACTATATTACCCACTATATTACCCATATATCACAACACATGTGTTGTACCATGTCTTCCCCAGTGATATTACCCACTATATTACCCACTATATTACCCACTATATTACCCACTATATTACCCACTATATTACCCACTATATGACCCACTATATTACCCACTATATTACCCACTATATGACCCACTATATTACCCACTATATTACCCACTATATTACCCACTATATTACCCACTATATTACCCACTATATTACCCACTATATTACCCACTATATTACCCACTATATTACCCACTATATTACCCACTATATTACCCATATATACCCACTATATGACCCACTATATTACCCACTATATTACCCACTATATTACCCACTATATTACCCACTATATTACCCACTATATTACCCACTATATTACCCACTATATTACCCACTATATTACCCAGGCACCCTGCACTATATGTCTTCCCCAGTGACCCACTATATTACCCACTATATTACCCACTATATTACCCACTATATTACCCACTATATGACCCACTATATGACCCACTATATGACCCACTATATTACCCACTATATTACCCACTATATTACCCACTATATGACCCACTATATTACCCACTATATTACCCACTATATTACCCACTATATTACCCACTATATTACCCACTATATTACCCACTATATTACCCAGGCACCACTGCAGCACCACTGCTGACAATGTGTTTACCATGTAGTGATATTACATTATTACCCACTATGTTACCCATATATTACCAATATTACCCACTGTTATTACCCACTATATGACCCACTATATTACCCACTATGGGACCCAAATTATGCAAGGTACCCATAAACCCACTATTGGAACCCACTATTTCCCACTTTGACCACTAGGTGTTATATTACCCACTATATATTATATTACACCTCCACTGTGGGGCTCTATAAACTATTGGAACCATTTCCCTGTTTGACCCACTAGGTGTTATTACCCACTATTACCCACTATATGACCCACTATATCCACTATATTACCCTATAAAACTATATTAACCATTTACCTGTTTGACTATATTACCCACTATATTACCCACTATGGGATGCATTATGAGCACCACAGTGACAATGGCTCTTCCCCAGTGAATTAACTATTACCCATTTCCCACTATTGACCACTATATTACCCACTGTATTACCCACTATATTACCCACTATATTATGACCCACTATATTACCCACTATATTACCCACTATATTACCCACTAAACCCACTATATTACCCACTATATTACCCAGAATTAACTAATTACCCACTATATTACCCACTATATTACCCACTATATTACTATATTACCCACTATATGACCCACTATATTACCCACTATATTACCCACTATATTACCCACTATATTACCCACTATATTACCCACTATATTACCCACTATATTACCCACTATATTACCCACTATATTACCCACTATATGACCCACTATATTACCCACTATATTACCCACTATATTACCCACTATATTACCCACTATATTAC
This sequence comes from Oncorhynchus gorbuscha, assembly GCF_021184085.1. Taxonomy (NCBI): domain Eukaryota; kingdom Metazoa; phylum Chordata; class Actinopteri; order Salmoniformes; family Salmonidae; genus Oncorhynchus; species Oncorhynchus gorbuscha. The sequence continues at coordinate 23,773 of NW_025748284.1, read as the reverse complement.
CCACTATATTACCCACTATATTACCCAGGCACCACTGCAGCACCACTGCTGATTATTTTGTTACATTAGAAGTGTCCATCCAAAAGGCTCAAGTGTTTCTACAATTCCCTATGGGAAAAATGCAAGGTGGAAAAACTATTGGAACAATTTCCCTGTTTGACCACTAGGTGTTATGGGTATTATAACACCTAAAACTATTGGAACCATTTCCCTGTTTGACCGCTAGGTGTTATGGGTATTAACACTCCACTGTGGGGCTCTATAAAACTATTGGAACCATTTCCCTGTTTGACCGCTAGGTGTTATGGGTATTATGACACCTCCACTGTGGGGCTCTATAAAACTATTGGAACCATTTCCCTGTTTGACCGCTAGGTGTTATGGGTATTATGACACCTCCACTGTGGGGCTCTATAAAACTATTGGAACCATTTCCCTGTTTGACCGCTAGGTGTTATGGGTATTATGACACCTCCACTGTGGGGCTCTATAGATCAAATGAAACGGGAGAATCTAGAGAATGTAACAATATTAGTTTCATCTTGCTGTGATGTAACAATATTCGCTGTGATGTAACAATATTCGCTGTGATGTTCACCCCCCAAAATGAAAAAAGAAAACAAAATAATTTCATAGAATTGAACTAAGACCACTTTCTCTTGGTCACAGATGGACAACATCACTTAGTGTTTCCAGCTGAAGATGTAATGAATCTGCACACATTTGAATGGTGTCTCTGCACCGCTCAGTTGACGTTTAGGAGAAAATATCAGACACTAAAATCTATGAATCTTAGAACAGTAATATTTTACACATGAAGGTACCCAGAAGACTTCATTTCTGATGAAAAAACACAAATGTGAAAAAATTATGGATATAAACTCTTCATAAATTCTTAAACAAAATTGTACTCTCACCTCTTAACGTTGGTGTCATGTTCCACAGAGAGACTCATTTTAGAGAATTGGATGCCCTCCTCTCTCTCCCCAGAGAGACTCATTTTAGAGAATTGGATGCCCTCCTCTCTCTCCCCAGAGAGACTCATTTTAGAGGCAGGGCCGCCCTCCTCTCTCTCCCCAAAGAGACTCATTTTAGAGGCAGGGCCGTCCTCCTCTCTCTCCCCAGAGAGACTCATTTTAGAGGCAGGGCCGCCCTCCTCTCTCTCCCCAGAGAGACTCATTTTAGAGGCAGGGCCCCCTCCTCTCTCTCCCCAGAGAGACTCATTTTAGAGGCAGGGCCGCCCTCCTCTCTCTCCCCAGAGAGACTCATTTTAGAGGCAGGGCCGCCCTCCTCTCTCTCCCCAGAGAGACTCATTTTAGAGGCAGGGCCGCCCTCCTCTCTCTCCCCAGAGAGACTCATTTTAGAGGCATGGCCGCCCTCCTCTCTCTCCCCAGAGAGACTCATTTTAGAGGCAGGGCCGCCCTCCTCTCTCTCCCCAGAGAGACTCATTTTCGAGGCAGGGCCCCCCTCCTCTCTCTCCCCAGAGAGACTCATTTTAGAGGCATGGCCGCCCTCCTCTCTCTCCCCAGAGAGACTCATTTTAGAGGCATGGCCGCCCTCCTCTCTCTCCCCAGAGAGACTCATTTTAGAGGCATGGCCGCCCTCCTCTCTCTCCCCAGAGAGACTCATTTTAGAGGCAGGGCCGCCCTCCTCTCTCTCCCCAGAGAGACTCATTTTCGAGGCATGGCCGCCCTCCTCTCTCTCCCCAGAGAGACTCATTTTAGAGGCAGGGCCGCCCTCCTCTCTCTCCCCAGAGAGACTCATTTTAGAGGCAGGGCCGCCCTCCTCTCTCTCCCCAGAGAGACTCATTTTCGAGCACTGATCCCTAAACAGAGATCCAACATGTCAGTGAACTATAATACATGAATAAATATACAAATTGTAAAATATCCACAATATACGAATATATCAACAATATGTTTTTTCATTTCATTGCCTATGCCCAGTTAGCGCCATTTTGTATGATTGAACTGTCACGTAGCTGTCCCAGGTGAAATGGACTGTTACATCTGAGTGTTTTACTGTCATTCACTAAACTAAAATTACACCATACATTTAATTTCTCTACACACTTCACAATAATCCCTGGGAAAAGTCTTACCTTGTAGCCTGAATTCACAACCAGAACATGTCAAGTAATTGAAATATTCTGCTGAGAGAGCACCTTCCTGATGACAATTGGCTCTGTATCTTCAACTTTCTACCAACATCCTACATGAATAATCCCTGCTAGGATCCTTACTATCCCAACTTCAACATTCTACCAGCATCCTACATGAATAACCCCTGGTAGGATCCTTACTATCCCAACTTCAACATTCTACCAGCATCCTACATGAATAACCCCTGGTAGGATCCTTACTATCCCAACTTCAACATTCTACCAACATCCTACATGAATAACCCCTGGTAGGATCCTTACTATCCCAACTTCAACATTCTACCAACATCCTACATGAATAATCCCTGCTAGGATCCTTACTATCCCAACTTCAACATTCTACCAACATCCGACATGAGTAATTCCTGGTAGGATCCTTACCTTGCAGCCTGAATTCAAAACCAGAACATGTCAAGTCAGTGAGAGTTTCCTTTGTGTTGAGAAAGAAACCAAGGGAACAGTTTATTCACCTCCCCAATGTCAAGAAACTTTGTGTAATTTTTGTTACTGATTAATTTAGGATTTCATCAGTTCTGTTAAAGTTTAGTGGAACTGACCCCATGTCAGCATCATCAGAAACCCAGTTTAACCTGTTTACCAGAAAAGCCTTGGGTTTACAATAACATCTCTGTGTAGCTACTGCTTTCCTGCAGTCAGATGACCTAGTGACCTCATGGGGGAATGTTATTCATATTGTATCATTATTACCTAGTGACCTCATGGTGGAATGTTATTCATATTGTATCATTATTACCTAGTGACCTCATGGTGGAATGTTATTCATATTGTATCATTATTACCTAGTGACCTCATGGTGGAATGTTATTCATATTGTATCATTATTACCTAGTGACCTCATGGTGGAATGTTATTCATATTGTATCATTATTACCTAGTGACCTCATGGTGGAATGTTATTCATATTGTATCATTATTACCTAGTGACCTCATGGTGGAATGTTATTCATATTGTATCATTATTACCTAGTGACCTCATGGTGGAATGTTATTCATATTGTATCATTATTGACCTGGTGGAGTGACCTGACCTCATGGTGGAATGTTATTCATATTGTATCATTATTACCTAGTGACCTCATGGTGGAATGTTATTCATATTGTATCATTATTACCTAGTGACCTCATGGTGGAATGTTATTCATATTGTATCATTATTACCTAGTGACCTCATGGTGGAATGTTATTCATATTGTATCATTATTACCTAGTGACCTCATGGTGGAATGTTATTCATATTGTATCATTATTACCTAGTGACCTCATGGTGGAATGTTATTCATATTGTATCATTATTACCTAGTGACCTCATGGTGGAATGTTATTCATATTGTATCATTATTACCTAGTGACCTCATGGTGGAATGTTATTCATATTGTATCATTATTACCTAGTGACCTCATGGTGGAATGTTATTCATATTGTATCATTATTACCTAGTGACCTCATGGTGGAATGTTATTCATATTGTATCATTATTACCTAGTGACCTCATGGTGGAATGTTATTCATATTGTATCATTATTACCTAGTGACCTCATGGTGGAATGTTATTCATATTGTATCATTATTACCTAGTGACCTCATGGTGGAATGTTATTCATATTGTATCATTATTACCTAGTGACCTCATGGTGGAATGTTATTCATATTGTATCATTATTACCTAGTGACCTCATGGTGGAATGTTATTCATATTGTATCATTATTACCTAGTGACCTCATGGTGGAATGTTATTCATATTGTATCATTATTACCTAGTGACCTCATGGTGGAATGTTATTCATATTGTATCATTATTACCTAGTGACCTCATGGTGGAATGTTATTCATATTGTATCATTATTACCTAGTGACCTCATGGTGGAATGTTATTCATATTGTATCATTATTACCTAGTGACCTCATGGTGGAATGTTATTCATATTGTATCATTATTACCTAGTGACCTCATGGTGGAATGTTATTCATATTGTATCATTATTACCTAGTGACCTCATGGTGGAATGTTATTCATATTGTATCATTATTACCTAGTGACCTCATGGTGGAATGTTATTCATATTGTATCATTATTACCTAGTGACCTCATGGTGGAATGTTATTCATATTGTATCATTATTACCTAGTGACCTCATGGTGGAATGTTATTCATATTGTATCATTATTACCTAGTGACCTCATGGTGGAATGTTATTCATATTGTATCATTATTACCTAGTGACCTCATGGTGGAATGTTATTCATATTGTATCATTATTACCTAGTGACCTCATGGTGGAATGTTATTCATATTGTATCATTATTACCTAGTGACCTCATGGTGGAATGTTATTCATATTGTATCATTATTACCTAGTGACCTCATGGTGGAATGTTATTCATATTGTATCATTATTACCTACCTCATGAATGTTATTCCATTATTACATGGGTGGAATGTTATTCATATTGTATCATTATTACCTAGTGACCTCATGGTGGAATGTTATTCATATTGTATCATTATTACCTAGTGACCTCATGGTGGAATGTTATTCATATTGTATCATTATTACCTAGTGACCTCATGGTGGAATGTTATTCATATTGTATCATTATTACCTAGTGACCTCATGGTGGAATGTTATTCATATTGTATCATTATTACCTAGTGACCTCATGGTGGAATGTTATTCATATTGTATCATTATTACCTAGTGACCTCATGGTGGAATGTTATTCATATTGTATCATTATTACCAGTGACCTCATGGTGGAATGTTATTCATATTGTATCATTATTACCTAGTGACCTCATGGTGGATGTTATTCATATTGTATCATTATTACCTAGTGACCTCATGGTGGAATGTTATTCATATTGTATCATTATTACCTAGTGACCTCATGGTGGAATGTTATTCATATTGTATCATTATTACCTAGTGACCTCATGGTGGAATGTTATTCATATTGTATCATTACCTAGTGACCTCATGGTGGAATGTTATTCATATTGTATCATTATTACCTAGTGACCTCATGGTGGAATGTTATTCATATTGTATCATTATTACCTAGTGACCTCATGGTGGAATGTTATTCATATTGTATCATTATTACCTAGTGACCTCATGGTGGAATGTTATTCATATTGTATCATTAACCTAGTGACCTCATGGTGGAATGTTATTCATATTGTATCATATTACCTAGTGACCTCACTACATATTGTATCATTATTACCAGTGCCCTAGTGACCTCATGGTGGAATGTTATTCATATTGTATCATTATTACCTAGTGACCTCATGGTGGGAATGTTATTCATATTGTATCATTATTACCTAGTGACCCATGGTGGATTTATTCATATTGTATCATTATTGTAGTGACCTCATGGTGGAATGTTATTCATATTGTATCATTATTACCTAGTGACCCAGGTGGAATGTTATTCATCTCATTATAACACCCTATTGGAATGTTATTCATATTGTATCACTATTTAGACCAGAGCTATATAATCATTATTACCTAGTGACCTCATGGTGGAATGTTATTCATATTGTATCATTATTACCTAGTGACCATGAGCTATTCATAATCACCCTATGACCTACATGGTGGAATGTTATTCATATTGTATCACTATTACTTGACCAGAATGCTCTTCATAATCACCCTATTACCTAGTGACCTCATGGTGGTTAGTATACTACTTTAGACCTTGGAATATTCATATTGTATCATTAATACCTAGTGACCTCTCATGGTGGAATGTTATTCAACATCATTATTACCTACATGGTGGAATACACTACTTTGACCAGAGCTCTATAACACCCATATTGTATCTTACCTAGTGACCTCATGGTGGAATACTTTGACATTAGAGCTCTATAACACCCTATTCCCTACAGTGACTGTGGAATGTTATTCACTATTTATCATTATTAGAGCTCTATAACATATTGTATCATTAATACCTAGTGACCTCATGGTGGAATGTTATTCATATTGTATCATACTTTGACCAGAGCTCTATAACACCTATTGACCTCATGGTGGAATGTTATTATAACATACCCTGGTTGTATCATTATTACCTAGTGACCATGGTGGAATGTTATTCATATTGTATCATTATTACCTAGTGACCTCATGGTGGAATGTTATTCATATTGTATCATTATTACCTAGTGACCAGGTGGAATGTTATTCATATTGTATCATTATTACCTAACCTCATGGTGGAATGTTATTCATATTGTATCATTATTACCTAGTGACCTCATGGTGGAATGTTATTCATTGTATCATTATTACCTAGTGACCTCATGGTGGAATGTTACCATATTGTATCATTATTACCTAACCTCATGGTGGAATGTTATTCATATTGTATCATGTCCTAGTGACCATCATGGTGGAAGTTAAACTTTGTATCATTAAAGAATGGTGAAAACAATTCATAGTATGCCCAGTGACCTCATGGTGGAATGTTATTCACCCTGTCCAAACCAACCTCAGGTGGAATGTTATTCATATTGATCATTATTACCTAGTGACCTCATGGTGGAATGTTATTCATATTGTATCATTATTAAATGACCTCATGGTGGAATGAAATTTTTTATAATTTCATAATTAATAAAGAAAAAAATGCATAGAATGCCCACCCAAATCACACATCTGTGATGTAAACCAATCAGAACCATTTCAACTCCATATCTGACAGCTGTCCCTGAACCATACCCAGAACCAAAACTTAGAAATAGAGAAATGTTAGAAAACAAAACTAGAATGCCCACCCTGATTCAGACCACTGCATTTCCAGGTTAATCATTAAAAACAACTGTCCCTGAACAACTAGCAAGGACCAGTGATTCAAGTCTGAGTATCTGTCCCAAAGAATGGCCCACCCTGTTCCCTATATAGTGCACTACTTTGACCAGGGCCCATAGGGCTGTGTGGTGCATTATGGGGAATAGTAGTGACTACTTTAGACCAAAGCTCTATAAAAAACTGTAGTTAAACTTTAGACCAGAGCTCTATAACACCCTATTCCCTACATACTGTGGTGACTAATTTAGACCAGAGCTCTATAACACCCTATTCCCTACATACTGTGGTACACTACTTTCCAGTCTCTATAACACCCTATTGCCTCATAGTGTAGTGCAAACTTTGACCAGAGCTCTGATAACCCAATGTGTAGTGCCAGAATGAGCTCTAAACAATTCCCTACATAGTACACTACTTTAGACCAGAGCTCTATAACACCCTATTCCCTACATACTGTGGTACACTGTTTCCAGAGCTCTATAACACCCTATTCCCTACATACTGTGGTACTCTACTTTAGACCAGAGCTCTATAACACCCTATTGCCTCATAGTGCACTACTTTGACCAGAGCTCTATAAAAACAACTGTGACGCTTACATGGCAAAGAGCCACTAACAAAGTTAACTTCCCACACTGAAAGAAGGGAAAGGGGCTACCCCCAATCAGAGACAACTACACAGCTGTCCCTGAACCATACCCAGCCAAAACTTAGAAATAAAGAAATGTAGAAAACAAAACATAGAATGCCCACCCCACATCACACCCTGTCCCCAATCAGAGACAACGATACCTGTCCCTGAACCATACCCAGCCAAAACTTAGAAATAAAGAAACGAGAAAACAAAACATAGAATGCCCACCCCACATCAAACACTGTAAACCAATCAGAGGCTGTTAGGTTGATGGACCCAGCCAAAACATGAAATAAAGAAAGCTACTGAGATTCTGCCATACAGACCAAAGAGATACAAATGAAGATGATTCAAACTAAAAATACATTAAAACGTGTTGAAATCATTTCCATCATGAGAATTAACTATATATCCTAAACTGTTCTATAGTCAATACAGTCAGAAATTAACTATATTCAACTTATTCTATAGTCAATACAGTCAGAGAATTAACTATATATCCTCAACCTTATTCTATAGTCAATACAGTCAGAGAATTAACTATATATCCTCAACCTTATTCTATAGTCAATACAGTCAGAGAATTAACTATATATCCTCAACCTTATTCTATAGTCAATACAGTCAGAGAATTAACTATATATCCTCAACCTTATTCTATAGTCAATACAGTCAGAGAATTAACTATATATCCTCAACCTTATTCTCAAGTCAATCCACATGCTGGCTTCAACCCAACCCAACACTAACCTAACCCTAACTCTAAACCAACCCTAACCCAATCCTAACCCTACCCAACACTAACCTAACCCTAAACCAACCCTAACCCAATCCTAACCCAAGCCAACACTAACCTAACCCTAAACTAACCCAAACCAACATTAACCTAACCCTAAACCAACCTCAACCCAATCCTAACCCAAACCAACATTAACCTTAACCCTAAACCAACCCTAACCTAATCCTAACCCAACCCAACCCAACACTAACCCTAACCCTAAACCAACCCTAACCTAATCCTAACCCAACCCAACACTCCCCTCTCTCTCCAGATGAAATCTCGCGTCTTGTGACGGCCGGCCGCCCAACAACCTGCCCGCTTGACCCTATCCACCCCTCCTCTCTTCTCCAGACCATTTCCGGAGACCTTCTCCCTTACCTCACCTCGCTCATCAACTCATCCCTGACCGCTGGCTACGTCCCTTCCGTCTTCAAGAGAGCGAGAGTTGCACCCCTTCTGAAAAAACCTACACTCGATCCCTCCGATGTCAACAACTACAGACCAGTATCCCTTTTTCTTTTCTCTCCAAAACTCTTGAACGTGCCGTCCTTGGCCAGCTCTCCCGCTATCTCTCTCAGAATGACCTTCTTGATCCAAATCAGTCAGGTTTCAAGACTAGTCATTCAACTGAGACTGCTCTTCTCTGTATCACGGAGGCGCTCCGCACTGCTAAAGCTAACTCTCTCTCCTCTGCTCATCCTTCTAGACCTATCGGCTGCCTTCGATACTGTGAACCATCAGATCCTCCTCTCCACCCTCTCCGAGTTGGGCATCTCCGGCGCGGCCCACGCTTGGATTGCGTCCTACCTGACAGGTCGCTCCTACCAGGTGGCGTGGCGAGAATCTGTCTCCTCACCACGCGCTCTCACCACTGGTGTCCCCAGGGCTCTGTTCTAGGCCCTCTCCTATTCTCGCTATACACCAAGTCACTTGGCTCTGTCATAACCTCACATGGTCTCTCCTATCATTGCTATGCAGACGACACACAATTAATCTTCTCCTTTCCCCCTTCTGATGACCAGGTGGCGAATCGCATCTCTGCATGTCTGGCAGACATATCAGTGTGGATGACGGATCACCACCTCAAGCTGAACCTCCCGGCAAGACGGAGCTGCTCTTCCTCCCGGGGAAGGACTGCCCGTTCCATGATCTCGCCATCACGGTTGACAACTCCATTGTGTCCTCCTCCCAGAGCGCTAAGAACCTTGGCGTGATCCTGGACAACACCCTGTCGTTCTCAACTAACATCAAGGCGGTGGCCCGTTCCTGTAAGTTCATGCTCTACAACATCCACAGAGTTAGGGTTAAGGAAGCGGTGCAGGTCCTAATCCAGGCACTTGTCATCTCCCGTCTGGATTACTGCAACTCGCTGTTGGCTGGGCTCCCTGCCTGTGCCATTAAACCCCTACAACTCATCCAGAACGCCACAGCCCGTCTGGTGTTCAACCTTCCCAAGTTCTCTCACGTCACCCCGCTCCTCCGCTCTCTCCACTGGCTTCCAGTTGAAGCTCGCATCCACTACAAGACCATGGTGCTTGCCTACGGAGCTGTGAGGGGAACGGCACCTCAGTACCTCCAGGCTCTGATCAGGCCCTACACCCAAACAAGGGCACTGCGTTCATCCACCTCTGGCCTGCTCGCCTCCCTACCACTGAGGAAGTACAGTTCCCGCTCAGCCCAGTCAAAACTGTTCGCTGCTCTGGCCCCCCAATGGTGGAACAAACTCCCTCACGACGCCAGGACAGCGGAGTCAATCACCACCTTCCGGAGACACCTGAAACCCCACCTCTTTAAGGAATACCTAGGATAGGATAAAGTAATCCTTCTCACCCCCCTTAAAAGATTTAGATGCACTATTGTAAAGTGGCTGTTCCACTGGATGTCATAAGGTGAATGCACCACTTTGTAAGTCGCTCTGGACAACCCAACCCTAACCTAAACCTAACCCAATCCTAACCCAACCCAACACTAACCTAACCTAACCCAAACCTAACTCAATCCTAACCCAACCCAACACTAACCTAACCCTAACCCAACTATATCTTTAACCCTAACCCAACCCAACACTAACATAACCCTAACACTAACCCTAACCTAACCCTAACCCAATCCTAACCCAACCCAACAGCAACCTAACCCTAAACCAACCCTAACCCAATCCTAACCCAACCCAACACTAACCTAACCCTAACCCAACTATATTCTTAACCCTAACCCAACACTAACCTAACCCTAACCCAATCCTAACCCAACCCAACACTATCCTAACCCAACCCAACACTAACCTAACCCTAACCCAACTATATCCTTAACCCTAACCCAACCCAACCCTAACCCAACCCTAACCCAACCCAACACTAACCTAACCCTAATCCAACTATATCCTTAACCCTAACCCTAAACCTAACCCAACCCAACACTAACCTAACCCAACCCAACACTAACCCAATCCTAACCCAACCCAACCCTAACCATAAACCTAACCCAACCCAACACTAACTTAACCCAATCCAACACTAATCTAACCCTAACCCAACCCCAACTCTATCCATAACCCTATCCCAACACTAAACCTAACCCAACCGTAACCCAACCTCAACTCTAACCCAAACCTAACCTTAACAATCACCCAACCCTAACCTAACCCAACCCTACTCTAACCCAACCCTAACCCAAACCCAACTCTATCCTTAACCCTATCCCAACACTAAACCTAACCCAACTGTAACCAAACCTCAACTCTAACCCTAACCCAACCCTAACCTAACACTAACACTAACCCAACCCTAACCCAACCCTAATCCTAAACCAACTCAATCCTTAACCCTAACCCAACCCTAACTCAACCCTAACCCCAATCCAACCCTAACCCAACCATAACTCAGCCCTAACCCTAATCCAACCCTAATCCAACCCTAATCCAACCCTAACTCAACCTTAACCCTAATCCAACCTTAATCCAGCTCAAACCCAACCCTAACCCTAACCCAACCCCAACTCTAACCCAACCCTACCCCTAACACCAACCCAACCCTAATCCAACACTAACCCTAACCTAACTATATCCTTAACCCTAACCCTAGCTTCAACCCAACCCTATTCACAACCCTAACCATATCCCCTAACCACATAACACCAACCTAACCCTAACCCAACCCTAACCAACCCAACCCCTAACCTGAACACCAACCCTAACCCTAACCCTAACCCTAACCCCAACCCCAAACCCAACCCAGCCCCACTCTAAGCCTCACCCTAACACTAAACCAACCCAACCCTAACACCAACCCCAACCCCAAACCCAACCCCAACTCTAAGCCTCACCCTAACACTAAACCAACCCTAACCCTAACACCAACCCCAACCCCAAACCAACCCCAACTCTAAGCCTCACCCTAACACTAAACCAACCCTAACCCTAACACCAACCCTAATCCAACACTAACTTTAACCCTAACCCAACTCTATCCTTAATCCTAACCCAACCCTGACCCTAACTCTAACCCAGCACTAACCCTAACCCTAACAGGAGTGTTCAGTGGTTCTACGGTTGGTTTGGCTAGCCTGTTGAGGCTAGGGGGCAGTATTTTGACTTTTGGATTAAAGCCGTGTCCAGAGTAAACGGCCTCCTACTCTTTCCCAGATGGGAATATATGCATATTATTACTGGTGGGTAGAAAACACTCTGAAGTTTCTAAATCTGTTTGAATTATGTCTGTGAGTATAACGGAACTCATATGGCAGACACAAACCTGAGAAGAAATCCAAACAGGAAGTGAGATCTCAATATAGAAAACAGTGCCACATCCACAAGATGTCACCGTCTGTAGATTCTGGTTGTATGATTCTACTTTGAATGTTCCGTCTCTTCTTGACACTGGTAGAAAGGCTCTATAGATCTCAAGCCTTCCCTCCTCATCTAGAGCCAAGGTCAGTCAGTGTAGATAAGCATTCTAGACAGTCTGGAGATAGTTCATTCATTTGTTCCAATGAACAGACCGTCATTGTTCTAAACTCTTGACTACATTATATTCAATACTGGGAGTAAGAGAGAAAATTCATACATATACAGTAACATAATAGTATTCTGATTAGTACATATACAGTAACATAATAGTATTCTGATTAGTACATATACAGTAACATAATAGTATTCTGATTAGTACATATACAGTAACATAATAGTATTCTGATTAGTACATATACAGTAACATAATAGTATTGTGATTAGTACATATACAGTAACATAATAGTATTCTGATTAGCAGATATACCGTAACATAATAGTATTCTGATTCGACAGTCCTGATTGAAATGTATACATAATTAGTCATCATTGATAAAAATTCCCTTAACATATCCACCCTTTGATTAAATATTATACATCCAATCACACATTGTAGTTATATTGTAATATTAAAAAGCCCATTTCTATTTTTATTAGATATATTTCTTGTCATCAAAACATCACCTAAACATAACCCAACACTTGCATTCGCCATAATTGTTTCTCAGGCCTACATCAGAATCATAACTCTTCTTATCAGGATTTTCGTTACAATCATAAAAAAACAGTCTATTATGGAAACGGGATACAACCTAGCCTCCCTAAACATCAAAAATGGTCTCTTCAAACAAAAATTCCCCGCCACTGAAGGATCCAGATTCATCCACTTGTCCTGTAGACAATCAGCACTCCGCGGGTCAGAACCTGGAATCCCTGGTACCTCACCATCTATTGTCATCGATTTCTCCAGAGTCCTGGAAATAAGGCCTCATACACAGGGAATTAGACAACAGCCCCATAAAACTAAACAGTCACACAGGTGAATGTAGCCCATAATACAGTGATCATAATATTATTATTTTTTGAACATACTATCAAACCCAATTAGTCAGAGAAGTATCCACCCCAGAGTTTTCTGCCAACCCGTGAGCCAGGGTGGTCAAACCAGCTGAGGCTTTGGGCACTGATTCGTCCGGAGCTGTGTTATTTGGGATGTAAGCACAAACATGGTCTCAATAATCACGCATACTTCTCCCTTTTCAGCCAATAACATATCTAATGCAATTATATTCTGCCAAGCCATCAGGCTGGTTGCTTCAGTCTGTTCTGCAAAACCTTTAATAGCATCTCTGGTATACTTGTTAAAGCTCTGTTGATTATCATAAATATAATTAATCCAGTCCACGTTCTTATTGAGAGTAGACCACCCGGAAATACTTAACTCTAATCCTGCTAGGATCTGATTTCTTGCTTTGAACTCATCTAGCCTCCCCGTGGAACCCCAATGTTATCAATGTATACTTTGTCATCAAGAGACCCGGATGGAGTAACTCTTTTCCCATTTGGCTAAACTTCATGTCTTGGTGTTGAATGAGTGTGAAAGGCATTCCCAAATGTACAAAGTAGCATAATCCTGTCCAATCTGTCGGTAAAACCTCGCCCTGACATCATTTCCCAAGAGTACTGTACCAAACGGTAATAATCTCCTCCGGTCACTGTAAAGGAGGAAGTCTTGATTTAAGGGGAACCTGGGGATATAAATAGTGCAATCAATACAACTGTCATTATCTGGCATTCCTGCTTTCGTGAACAGCAAGAGCCAGACACATCTTCACTTCTATGAACAAAAACAGGGGTGATAGGACAGGTAGGATTACCACTCTCCGCATACTCAGGTGGGACGTGCTGTATCAGGAATATGGCACCCACGATAAGACAGCTCAGACGAACAGCGCCCATGTGAAGCCCCACCCTCTCCCCGAGAACACATCATTAGCAAGAGCCAGACACACCTTCACTTCTATGAACAAAAACAGGGGTGAAATGACAGAAAGGATTTTCTTCATTCGAGAGATGGCCTCCGAATTCTGTTAATTCCAGTTCTCCTCTCGAACACTGTTTATTGTTCACAATTGTTTATGTCTTACCCTCCCGCCTTGTGATATGAATCCGGGTAGCTCTTTCAGCTAACTGTCACCAGGAGTCCTTGGTATGGTCCCCCCAACAAGCCTCAGGGACTGTATTGAGTGACTTCACCTGTAGTTCACCTGTAATGCATAAAATCCTGGACATACAGGCTTGGTTAACAAACAGTTTTTCATATGATTTATCTGATTATATCTTTAACTTCTATGCCTATTTGTTAGCTACATTTTTATTTTATTATCTGTTTATTATCCAATAGGCCACTACTTACCCCCTTTTGATACCTGGCTCTGCCCAGGTAACAACCTTATCTACCTTAAATAATGACTTAGGTAGGATTAGTAAATTATCCTTATATTCTGACATTATCATGTCAGTATGTCCAATTCTCCCTTGGGCATCCATTCATCCCAATCCTGTATCAATTCTCTGTCCAGTGTCTTATCTAGTTTAAGAAGTATCTGTGCTATTTATATATGTTATTAAATATATATATTTACCCATTTAAACAGTAATTCCTTTCTCTCCTATCTCTCAAACGCCACTAAGCGTCTCACTGTTTGACTATCTAAAATCATTGATTTTAGAAAAAACATGTCTATAAGTGGCAATCTCTAAAGTCCTTACATGTCCTTAATCAATCTATCTTAATCCTTACCAAAATCCTAAATCATCACAGATGTCATATATTCCTGTCAAATGTAATACTATTTAAATAAAAACCTCCTAATGGTCAAACAAAGCCAAAATTAATGCTAACCATATTCAAAATCCTTCTTACACTTACACGCTCTTTCCTTCAGAGATCCTCAGTATTCTATCTGACAATAACATGAATTTAATATATGAGGCATAGTGTGGAATACCTTATCTACAGTAATTTATCACCCCTAAGAACTAAAACATATTTTTCTATGTAATTTACTGCCCTATTGGCTTAACCGGTTAAGACTCTAGGGGCAGTATTTCATTTTTGGATAAAAAGACGTGCCCGTTTTTAGCGCAATATTTTGTCACGAAAAGATGCTCGACTATGCTTGGAATTGATAGTTTTGGAAAGAAGACACTCTGACGATTCCAGAACTGCAAAGATTTTCACTGTGAGTGCCTTAGAACAAAACCTACAGGCAAAACCAAGATGTTTGAGCGACCAGGAAATCAACAGGATTTCTGATGGCACGTTTTCCATGATCGCCTTATATGGCTGTGAATGCGACAGGAATGAACGGACACTTCCTATCGTTTCCCCCAGGTGTCTGCAGCATTGTGACGTATTTGTAGGCATATCATTGGAAGATTGACCATAAGAGACTACATTTACCAGGGGTCCCGCACGGTGTCTGTGTGGAAATTGGTGCGTAAAAGTCAGGTACCAGTATTTTTCCATCCGAATCTGAGAACAATGCAGGCTTCCAGGAATGGCATTTCAATTAAGAGATATATGACAAAACACCTTGAGGATGGATTCAAACAACGTTTTCCATGTTTCAGTCGATATTATGGAGTTAATTCGGAAAAAAGTTTGACGTGTAGGTGACTGAATTTTCGGTTAGTTTCGGTAGCCAAATGCATAGTAACAAAACGGAACGTTGTGTCCTACACAAGCATCTTTCAGGAAAAACTGGACATCTGCTATGTAACTGAGAGTCTCCTCATTGAAACATCTGAAGTTCTTCAAAGGTAAATTATTTTATTTGATCCCTTTGCTGGTTTTTGTGAATATGTTGCGTGCTAAATGCTAACGCTAAATGCTAAGCTAGCTATCACCACTCTTACACAAATTATTGATTTTCTCTGGTTCTAAAGCATATTTTGAAAATCTGAGACGACAGGATTGTTAAGAAAAGGATAAGCTTGAGGATAGGCATATTTATTTCATTTCATTTGCGATTTTTAGAAATCGCTAACGTTGCGTTATGGTAATGAGCTTGAGGCTATGATTACGCTACCGAATACGGTGTGGGTAGGACTAACAGGTTAATAAGGTGTCCTGTCCAAACCTCAAAGGACCATGTTTTATCTCCCCCTATTTATTCTCAATGATAAATAGGATTATTTTCTGTTGTAATAATAATAGCCAAATCAATAATAGCCCATTCAAAAACTTCACAGCTAATATTTGTAAAACAGAATCCTGGAAACACTTTCTCATCAGTGATTCAAACAATAATTCTAACCCCAAGCTAAAACTCTAAAATGTGTGGTCAACTAGTAACCCAAATGACCACACATTCATTATACAACTGGCTCTCCCATGAGGCTGATCAGACCCCAAATGATAGCCATGATAAGGTCAATAGGTCATACCGCCCTTTTATAGTCATGTTCCATACCACATTAGACATATTAAAGAACCCTTTATCCTTCAAATAAAAAAAATTCACTTGTTAATTAAAACTCAGAAAATAAAAACTCATAAAGTTCCATATGTGAGTGTGCCTCTTTAAAATACCTTTGCACTAAAACAAATAGTCCTAACAAATGTTTTATGTCTATATATTTGCAAACCTTAATGAATAAACAAAACTTCCAGGGCTTTTTCAATTTGGTCGTTTATGGCCTCAATCGCACCCACTCTCCCCAAGAGATCTAAAAGTGAGACACCTGAACATCAATTTCCCCAGAAGAACTCAAAATGCCTAACTAGCATTCACTATGCTACCTCGATTCAGAAACTGAAAAGTGAACTATAAACTAAACCTAATGATAATTCCCCTTTGACTCAAATCATTAATCATCAGTTTTAAACAACGTCTATGTATATGTTTACTTAAATGAACATGCGACATACATGATACAACCTGTTAACGTGGTGGGTTCCCTTTTGGGAACGATCCCTCCCACGTTCAGCTGGAACGTGGCGCATGGAATGCAAAAATATTCTTAGAAATATTTAACCTCCACACATTAACAAGTCCAATAGCTCAAATGAAAGATAAACACCTTGTTCATCTACCCAGCAAGTCAGATTTCTAAAATGTTTTACGGCAAAAACATAGCACATATTTATGTCAAACCACCACCAAAGACACAGCTAATTTGAATAGCCAAGTTGAACAAAATATGCAATCAACAAACGCAGGATTAAAATAAAAATAATTCACTAACCTTTTGAAAATCTTCATCAGATGACAGTAATAGGACATGTTACACAGTACATTTATGTTTTTTTCAATAATATGCCATTTATATCCATAAATCTCTATTTACAATGACGCCATGTTCAAAAAATGCTACTCAAATGTCCGGACAAATGATGATAGCTCCGTCAGATAACGTCAGATAACAAGCAATACACATCATAAACTTTGACTAAATATACATGTTCTACATATAGATAGAAAGATACACTTCTTCTTAATGCAACCGCTGTGTTACATTTATTTTTAACGTTACAGAATTCGTTCACTAGGCTATAATATGAGAAGGCGCTCAGAAATTAGCATTATGTCTCCTCTATGTTGGAGTTCAGAGAAACACTAAATTAACACATAAATATTCCCTTACCTTTGATGTTCTTCGATCAGAAGACGTGGAAGGAGTCATACTTACCAAAAACTGCGTTTGGTTTTCAAGTCTGTGTCTTTGGGTTATCAAACGCGACAAATTCCGGTTGAAATGCAGCCAAAATTCTAGTGGATGCGCATCAAAACTTCAAAATTACATATTATATATCGACTAAACTGGTCCAACTAAGTGCAGAATCAAGCTTTAGGATGTTATAAATGTGCAAAACAAATATCAAAAGTAACTCAAGCTATAATGCATGCATTTTCCCTCTAAATGCCACAACCCATTTTCTCTGTCATTATTTGAGGAACGTTGTGTGTAGTCAACGTAAAATTACACAGTTTTACCTTCAAATCAGCCTGCCTCTGTAAAATACATATTCCCTATTCAGATTGAGTTCTGCTTTAAATTCTATCGACAAAGTAAAACCAACCAAACTTCTCAACTTTCTTTATCCTAACATTTAAACGTACCATGTTCTGTGCTAAATTTATCGTATGTCAGTCGATTCGTAAAAAAAATATATCATCCTGGTGGCACAAAACTGTTTCGTATCTCTCAGTTATTCCCTACATTTATTAAGGTTTAGGTGACTTTCTCTTCTATGATACATTTATTTAAATACGACTCCCATCTCAATACATTATTCTAGCAGATAATTTTGGGCAAAACAGCGTATAACATCGAAGTTGTCTCGCCATTATTTTGAATTAATTCTTCTTTCAAGTCAACCTAAACAACATATTAAATGTTCAGTTCATATTTTATACAAACACTAGCGACCATATTTTATACAAACACTAGCGACCATATTTTATACAAACACTAGCGACCATATTTTATACAAACACTAGCGACCATATTTTATACAAACACTAGCGACCATATTTTATACAAACACTAGCGACCATATTTTATACAAACACTAGCGACCATATTTTTTCAGGCAAAACATACAAATAGATGAATTACAATCTAAAATCAATTTTAGTCTATCGGTTTCAAAGCTGAGATAAGAACCTAAGTGTCCCGCTATTGAAATGATTGAGTTTCCCCGCCAATAATTAAATCATTATAATTGTCTGTAGTCGCAAACTCCGGCACCGGGAATTCCCAGGAAATAGTCCTAATTTAAACCCTTCCTGACTATTTTAGTAGTATCATCTTCTATTCAGGGTCTTTGTCCGAGTCAGATTTTGGACGCCTCCCTTCCTTTTCCTTTGTTCTCAGCGCCCTTCCTGGCCTCGGCTAACCATATCCTAGCTGTATTTAGCCCCTCTGCCCGTTGTTTATCTGTATTTTCTCCACTAACCGTATTTATTTGTTTAATCATTGATTAATAACCCATCTGGCTTCAAAACCCTGTGGGAATAGCTAAGCTCCCATTATTGATGAATGAAAATGTAGAACGTCAATCAAAGAACTCAAATCCCCCCAGAATCGAGAATATAGGCTACTGACCTTGCCGCCGACTGGGAAAAGCATTGTTCGTTGGATCTAGTCACCGTCCCTATCGGTCTGGGATGTACACCGGCCTGGTCTTTCCCTCAATTCAGAGGCCAGGTCTTAAATAATGGGACCCAACCTGCTCGTGCACGATTTTTGGGCGTACGACCTTCAGATGGCAGAGACGGGTCTTTTAGATCCGGCTTGAAGGACCAATTGTTACAGGAATTAAATTCCTCTGTTTTAATACCCAATTAAAATTAAACACTGTCAATCCATAAGAATTTGTATGACTACTATTTGTATAAAATGGACAGAGCCCAGTCTTAAAGTCAATCAGCAGCGTTTATTCACGAGAATACTGTCCATTACACACTTTTACCACAGGTTATAAACTGAAAATGACGTCATTAGTTTTAGCCCGTGTCATCTCCGCTCCAGTACAATGGCTGTATGGTTCTCACATCGTCTCCCCCTATTAAGATAATATATGACCGAGCCAAGGCCAGTTTGTGTAGATAAGCCTTCTAGCCAGTCTGGCTAGAAGTTAATTCATTTCTACCATGGTACAGACAGTCATTGTTCTAATTCTTGATTTTATTTACACACATTATATTCAGTACTAGGATTAAAAAGAAAATTCATACATCTATACAGTAACATAATAGTATTCTGATTAGTACATATACAGTAACATAATAGTATTCTGATTAGTACATATACAGTAACATAATAGTATTCTGATTAGTCAGTCCTGATTGAAATGTTACATAATTAGTCATTATTGATTTAAAAATCCCTTAACAACCTGCCATCTACCCACCTGGAGACTGAGGGTTATGAGAGAACCCCCACATCACTAGCTTCTCTTTATTCAACCTGCCATCTACCCACCTGGGAACTGAGGGTTATGAGAGAACCCCCACATCACTAGCTTCTCTTTATTCAACCTGCCATCTACCCACCTGGAGACTGAGGGTTATGAGAGAACCCCCACATCACTAGCTTCTCTTTATTCAACCTGCCATCTACCCACCTGGGGACTGAGGGTTATGAGAGAACCCCCACATCACTAGCTTCTCTTTATTCAACCTGCCATCTACCCACCTGGAGACTGAGGGTTATGAGAGAACCCCCACATCACTAGCTTCTCTTTATTCAACCTGCCATCTACCCACCTGGGGACTGAGGGTTATGAGAGAACCCCCACATCACCAGCTTCTCTTTATTCAACCTGCCATCTACCCACCTGGGGACACCCCCACATCACTAGCTTCTCTTTATTCAACCTGCCATCTACCCACCTGGAGACTGAGGGTTATGAGAGAACCCCCACATCACTAGCTTCTCTTTATTCAACCTGCCATCTACCCACCTGGAGACTGAGGGTTATGAGAGAACCCCCACATCACTAGCTTCTCTTTATTCAACCTGCCATCTACCCACCTGGGGACTGAGGGTTATGAGAGAACCCCCACATCACTAGCTTCTCTTTATTCAACCTGCCATCTACCCACCTGGGAACTGAGGGTTATGAGAGAACCCCCACATCACTAGCTTCTCTTTATTCAACCTGCCATCTACCCACCTGGGGACTGAGGGTTATGAGAGAACCCCCACATCACTAGCTTCTCTTTATTCAACCTGCCATCTACCCACCTGGGAACTGAGGGTTATGAGAGAACCCCACATCACTAGCTTCTCTTTATTCAACCTGCCATCTACCTACCTGGGGACTGAGGGTTATGAGAGAACCCCCACATCACTAGCTTCTCTTTATTCAACCTGCCATCTACCCACCTGGAGACTGAGGGTTATGAGAGAACCCCCACATCACTAGCTTCTCTTTATTCAACCTGCCATCTACCCACCTGGAGACTGAGGGTTATGAGAGAACCCCCACATCACCAGCTTCTCTTTATTCAACCTGCCATCTACCCACCTGGGGACTGAGGGTTAT